>NW_011335521.1:0-5050 GCF_000735185.1 Notothenia coriiceps | reverse complement strand
CATTGTAATGTCTTAAAGGCTTCATTGTGTGTCTGTCTGTCTGTCTGTCTGTCTGTCTGTCTGTCTGTGTGTGTGTGTGTGTGTGTGTGTGTGTGTGTGTGTGTGTGTGTGTGTTTACTTAGCTACTGGAACATGAGCAGGAAGGAATGGGTTCATGCGTGGATCTTGTGTAAATGTGCTTGGCAATCTTCTGAGTTGTTGACAAAGAACAACAGTATGTTCAAAGTTGTCATCTTTAAAATCTGTGTGTGTGCGTGTGTGTGTTTATTTGAATACTGTATGCTCTGTGTGTTGGTATTCAAACATTAAGTCAATTAACCAAAACCAATAACAAAAAACTAATTTATTAATATTTTCATTATGACAACATGTTTATTAATCAAGTAAGATACCAATCATTTTATTGTTTCAGCTTCTAAATTCTGCTGCTTTTCTCCATTTTAAATGGCTGTTTATTGCATTGTTGGATTGGATTGAGAAGGTTGTGTGTGTGTGTGTCTGTCTGTCTGTCTGTCTGTCTGTCTGTCTGTCTGTCTGTCTGTCTGTCTGTCTGTCTGTCTGTCTGTCTGTCTGTCTGTCTGTCTGTCTGTCTGTGTGTGTGTGTGTCTCTCTGTCTGTGTGTGTGTGTGTGTGTGTGTGTGTGTGTGTGTGTGTGTGTGTGTGTGTGTGTGTGTGTGTGTGTGTGTGTGTGTGTGTGTGTGTGTGATCAAACATTGTGTCCTGTGTGAGTGTCCAGGAGCAGCAAACTGAACTGAATAAATGCTTTAGATGAAAAAAAAACTCAGCAGTGACTTTACAGTTCCAAATTAGGAGTGGCTTCAACAGTTACAAAAAAATAACAATCTGAATGTGTACTATTTGTGCTCAAATCTATTACATTTGTAGGGTTTTGTAATATGACATACTGTGAGACAATATTCATTTAAGTCCTCCGTTTCAATGACACATCAAAATATCTGCTGTGGAAAAAGGTATTTTTAAAAGTCATTAATACAAACAAATTATACTTTTATTGTGTGTCTGAGAACAGTGAGATTATTCTGAAGTTTACTTTTTATTTTAGGGGACATATTGGTCTAATATTAATACTTAAGTGAGATTTTTATGAAAAATAGGCACAGTCGAGTGTTTCGTAATAGTACATGTGTATTTTGGAACTCTTGTTGTGTTGTTTGTGTGTGTGTAATCACCGTTAAAGTAGCCATGGGACATCTGTGATCATACAGCTTCATTTGAGAGCAGTGCCATTTTGTGAGTCATTTCCTTCCTTCTCTGTGCTGTCACTCCTCTTCATCATTATCATGTGTTAAATATAGACTCTGTAACTACAGCGAACATGCTCACAAATATACGCTCTGCTAATTTCAAACTCTCACAGAAGAAGACTTAATTATCAGTGTCAGTGGGTGAGAGCAAAATGCTCATCAGAAAATGCATTTCTGACGTTGTTTTGCAAAATGCTATTACTTTTAATAAAAACTATACTTAAATTGGAACACACAAACACACACGTACTCTCACACACACTTAATTTTATGCAAGTGTTTTTGTGTTTTAAATGGCGCTCAGGGGCTTTAAAGGTTTTTAGGCCGTTGGGTGACAGATGCACAGATGTCAGGAGGCCTGTTGGGCAGACTGCTTAGCACCCAAAGGCCCAGGGACCACAGACACTGCAGGGAATGTGGGACACAAGCAAGCACACACGCACGCACGTACGTACGCATAAATAATGTTCAACTCATCCCCATTCAAACACAACTAAGGTGTAGATTAGTAAACCAGACTCCACATGATGGAGTCAGGTGTTCTGTTTGATGAGAAGGAAAATAAAAACATGTTTTCACTGCATCTGTCTTAAAATCAAGTAATAAGGGTAGTTCATTCAGCTGCTTTGTTTTAAAAATAGCAACAAGTACTGAAGTAAAAAGAAAAACAGGCATTTACTATCATCAGAACCTTGATACACGTTGCACCGGCAACAAAACGTTGCTACACTTCTTTGTCTAAATGTAGATGGTCTAAGCTAAACTGATCAGAGCGAATAATGAAAGCAGTAGATTGAATGAGCAGGACACGATGATGATGATGAGGAGATTATCTGCGCAGCTCAGCAGGTTTATGGCTCGCTGGATAGATGACAACTGAAATCTCTTAGAGCATGCATCAGTTTCCTCTTTTACAGCAGGAGGCTTGGCTGTGCCACTAAATAACTACTGTAGTATTTCAAATGAGCTCTTTAGTATTTAAATTTGTATAAAGTCTACTAGTCTACCAAAGTGAGGATGTCATGGATAACATTTTAACAAAGCCTACTGTCAGAATACCACAATATGAGAAAATACTCAAACTTTTAAATAGATGCATTTTAATACGATTTAAAATCACTTTGCTACAGAACTGTACATCTATTTCAAATTTTAGCTCATTTTTTTATATACAACAACAATACAACCCTAACCCTTAAATAAAATGGGTGTTATAACGATGTAATATGGTTGTATTGGTGTTACAAGAGTGGAATATGGGTCTAATAACATTCTTATATGTGTGTAATAATAACAGTGTAACGTGGTTATAATAAGGGCGTAATGCAGCTGTAACAACGGAGTCATAATGGTTGTAACAACAAGGGTGTAATAAAGGCGTAATAGGTGTGTATTTATGTGTATAATAACGGTGTTATAGGGTTTAATGTAGAAAATAGCAATACATTTTCCAAAATATTTAAATCTGACTGCCAATTTAAGGGTTAACTAATCCCTTAATAATTTCAGACCCATTTTATTACTCGGCCAACCCTTGACCTCCACAGAGAGAGACTATCTATGCTCTTTCTTTGTAGTGTTGTGGCGTTGTGCACCATGTGAGCTGTTGGAGTGTCATTGCTCTGTGATTGGCTATGGTTATTACATCATTTTCTAACAAATTACGCCTTTTTGTTGGAAAACAAATGTGTTGTGTGAGGATGCTCCCCCCAGCTCACAGGTTTCCATGTGTGTGTTGTATAATGTATTTAACTACCTGGGTGTTCATATTCATCATGTTGCTCCTTCACCTCATTTTACATACACGGCCTGCTGCCGTGACAACTGTGGCCATGGAGACTTGTGGAGTATCCACAAGAGAAGGCTCTCAACAGGCAGGAGAAAAGACTGGGAGAGGAGAAAGAGAACGACAGGAAATCAAGAAAAGAGAGCAGAGAGGACAGAAGAGGGGTCAATAGAGGATTGAGGAGGGAACAAGGAGGAGATGTTAGAAAAGACGGGGCGGGATTGAAGGAGGGGGAAGAGGAGAGGTTAAGATTGTGAGTGACGAACGGATGGGAGGAGAGGATTAATGAGGAGGAAAGAAGGACGGAGAAATTAGAGCAGGAGGAAGAAGAGGAGAGGAGTAATATGAGAGGAAGGCTTGATAAAGGGGAGAAGTACAAAGGAAGAAAAACTGGACGTGCTTTCTCCCCTGGTTTGAATGAGACCTGTTCTTTGTCTGTTATTAACATGTTTAAAACTCACTCCGCTGCTAATTCAACGGATGATGCTATGATCAGCAGCAGTAATGTGTGTGTGTGTGTGTGTGTGTGTGTATGTGTGTTTTATCACTTACTTACAGACCATTGAAGCCCAGTACATGCAACCATTACAGTTTATGTGTTTTATAGGCAGGCAGCCCCCCGCTGTGACGTCACTCCTAATACAGACTCTGGATTAAAGTAGTTCTTGGTTGTCGGCCAGTACCGCCACCGACTGCTTTCACTGTGTTGGTTACTGCTGTTTTTGACGTCAGGATTAGGACAATCTGAGACTAAAAATACCCACTAGCAGGAAACATACGTATGGGCTTGATTGGAAAAGCAGTGGAGATAACAGAGGCTGAACCCAGCTGGACTGATGCTGCCACAGAGCTAGAACACATAGACATGATCAATGCTGGAAAACGCTCATCAGTCAGTGTGGAAGTGAAGCTCCACACTGACATTAATACAAAATGTCAAACATAGATTGATATTTAACTTGTGTTTACTTTCATATTAATTATTTTAACAAACCAGAACCTCTGTTACTTCTTCATTCAGTGATGAATATAAGTAAGCGACTAAGATAACTAGTTATCGTCTTTTGAATAGACAACTCCATATCTCAATCTAAATCACTGGTGTTGTAAGGTTATCAAAGCAATAATGCTTCATGTTACTATCCAGCAGGCCCTATTTGGATTCACCATCTGCCAACATTAGGGGCTAAAAAAAATGCTGCCCATGTCCATAAAAGTGGACATTTGCTGATCTTGTTGCACACAAGTTGTGATGTGTTTGCAGAAATGGTGGAGACCGTGGAAGTTATTATATTGAAAAAATGTTGTAACTTCAACATTTAAAATGTCAAGATTTTTACCATATTCTACATCTTGCAAAACATATTCTCATCAACGTTGCGTGGAAGTCGGAAACAGTACCGAAGGAGTGGCAGACCGGGGTGGTGGTTCCCCTTTTTAAAAAGGGGGATCAGAGGGTGTGTGCCAATTACAGAGGCATCACATTACTCAGCCTCCCCGGGAAAGTTTACTCTAAGGTACTCGAAAGGAGGGTCAGGCCGATTGTCGAACCTCAGATTGAGGAGGAACAATGCGGATTCCGTCCTGGTCGTGGAACGACGGATCAGCTTTTTACTCTCGCAAGGATCCTGGAGGGGGCCTGGGAGTACGCTCATCCAGTCTACATGTGTTTTGTAGACTTGGAGAAGGCGTATGACCGGGTTCCCAGGGAGTCACTGTGGGAGGTGCTGCGGGAGTATGGGGTGAGGGGGTCTCTACTCAGGGCCATCCAATCTCTGTACTCCCAAAGCGAGAGCTGTGTCCGGGTCCTCGGCAGTAAGTCGGACCCATTTCAGGTGAGGGTTGGCCTCCGCCAGGGCTGCGCTTTGTCACCAATCCTGTTTGTAATATACATGGATCGGATTTCGAGGCGTAGTCGTGGGGGAGGGGGTCTGCAGTTCGGTGGACTAAGGATTGCACCACTGCTTTTTGCCGATGATGTGGTTCTGATGGCTTCATC
>NW_011335520.1:0-27999 GCF_000735185.1 Notothenia coriiceps | reverse complement strand
AGTTAAAAGCATCAATCTGGTGCACTTTGAGAGCAAAATGAAGAGATATATGGATACATCTCTCAACACCCATTTGAAACAGAACTGTAAACAGATTTGCTTTTTCTTTATGGATATTTTACAAATCACCCTTTTAAACTTTATTCTTGTTTTACTGTCATATAGTATTTCATACCTGTTTTTAATTTATTCTCTTATTTTTTTATAACTACAATGATCATATAAACGTGTGCTTCGGAAATAATTGTTTACATTAATGGTGACCAAAACGTTTGAGACCCACTGAGATAACACTGAGAGAGTCCTTTAGCTCACTGAGCCTCTCAGTCTGACAGGAGAGGACTCTCCTCCACTTTGTTGTTGAAAAAACTCCTTATATCCGTTAGCGTAGCTCGCTAGCACCAGAAGCTAACAACAACGATCTCCGGTACCGGTGCGCTCTCTCTCTCTCGCTCGCGCACGCACACAAAATGGCTCGTTCCAAACACACACAGAGCCGAGCTTTAATGAAACACAGAGACCCAGACGTAATAGTTACTGTATCATATTATTTTCGAATCAATAATTTTTCAAAATATGATTTTTTTTTAAATTATTATTATTATTTTTAAATAACAATTTTTCCTCCTGGTCTCTCGGGCTCCCCCTGTCACGCCCCACACTTTGAGAACCACTGCTGTAGCACGAGAAGTTGTATCATGTGCAATGGTTGTTGCTGTTAATAGATTACACATATATAATGCACAACTCATGTTCATGCTGTGTGTCCCAGTTAGCAAATCTATAGATATGTGTCAGATCACATAGCTTTATTGTAGACTAACCAACATTTACTTTAGTTATTTTCTAAAGCTCTTCTAAGATAATATGGATTCTCCTTCCACAGCCTTCTAAAAATCAAATCCTTAATCAAACCGGCATATTGTACTCAAATGGTTATGTTTTCCAAAAGGATAGCGGCAAAAAAACAGCACATGAGAATGGTGTTTGTGGAGTCTGGGTGAGAGAGTGCATGTCCATCTGTCACAACTTGTTCATAGCAGTTATTTTCTTGCTTATTGATTTTCTCAATATATCTCCACAGTTCATGTTCTCTTTCTTTTCTTCTCGCTTGCCACTGATCAAACTTGTGTCCCTCCTGACTTCTCCTTGCTTTCTCTTTTCAGACCCTCCAAGGCAGCCGGTTCTCTGTTGGTTTTGTGTCTGTGGTCACATAATGATCTCAGATTTGCAACATTAGAAAATGCCACTTGTTTAAATGCCAGTGTTTAGTGTAAACCAGCTGCATTTGATGTTGAAGCACATTACAACCCACACTTTTTCAGCCTATTAAACCACAACCAGTACATTTTCAAATGTATCAACGACAAGTCTACTAGTTAAGTGAATATAAGACTATGATCATATTAGATTTTTACATTAGTAAGGTGTGTGGCTTGTGTTATTCAGATTCTCAACTGCTCATCTGGAGCTAGATGACTTGTTGTCTGAATCTTCGATGTACCGCCCTAAGGTAATGATTCCCCAGCATGTTGTCTTTAAACTCCTTAAAGGATGTTACATGTCTAATTACAACTCAGTTATGAGAATAATCACTGTAGAGAATGTGACAATGTAATGTGAGTTCTAAACTCCCATCTCAGAGCTTGGCATTTCCGTCACGATCACAGGCTTTGTAATTAAATGGGTTTTGTCTGCCCATGGATCATTGCTTTCAGCTGATTAAAGAATGATAGGAAAGACTATATAAATCAAAGACAACCAACCCAACTAATTAGCTATCCTAACCATTACATCCACTAACAACCGCTGGAGGTGGTTTCTCTTATATAATCCATGTCATTATTACACTGTGTCACTGTAGCTTGTAAACTATCACATCTGATAGAGTCAACTAAGCATAGTGAAAGAAAAGGCATATAGTATAAAAAACGATAGGAAGATTGTTAGTGCTTATTTGGGTGAAAACAAACTTTCCGCTATTCTTTAAGACTTGATTCTCAAGGGCAAACAGGGGGCCAGGTCATTTCAATTACTGAGTCTGGCGAAACACAACGGCTCGATTCTAATTTGTCTTTATATCAATTAATAAACCTTGACAGCAACATTACATCAAGGTACAAACCATAGGTATGAAGGACATGGCGTTACTTAATGATTTAATTAGAGAATTCTACGTTGACATTGTGAGAATACAAAATAACTCCGCCTCCCCTGTGTGAGCAACACACAGGACACAAAGCTGGAGAGATAATCCACTAACTGCAAATAATCTGTGGCAATTGTCTGCCTTGAGTAAAGACTGCGCCCTCAAAGGTTCACCTTCATAGTGGGGCTATTATGTTTCTCCTGATATGGGACTGATGCTAATCAGTGTGGATTGTATTTTATGCCTTAAGGCAGGAAAATGTGCTGATGAGAGCCCCACAATAAATGAACCTTATCACCTAATGGCATCTCAGCCCACCCTGTGACTTACTGAAAAAGCCCTTGCTAAATGTCATGGCCAGGCAGAATGCACATGTGAGATAATTAGAGAGAATGAATGACCCACCGATGGATTGGTCGGTCATCATTATTGCTGATAGCAAACTCAGGGGTCTCTCGGAAACACTATCAGCGAATTGAAATGCCATCCTCAGAAAACATTTTGGTCGATGCTTGAAAGCAATGATTAGAAAGGAAAACTATTGCCACTGACCTAAACGGAGGGGAAACTTACTTGACAAAGTTCAACCGTGTTAATATTGATTCATCCTGCATATATGTTGTACTTGTTGCAACTACGACTTACATCACATAACAGCTCTGAAAGCAGAACACGTGACAAATGTCTACACACTTCACGTTGCAGTACCCTGCTGTATGTACACAAATTGTTGATGTGCTGAACAAAATACTCAACGGGCAAGTTCTCACTAATTGTACACACACTGAAGAGCTGCCAGGTGAAGTTAATTAGAAACACACAATTACTGTGACTGTTTAATCTCACACTATTTATGTTTTTATCCTTGGTAATAAGAAAGGCTGTCATGAGGCACTATCACTTGTTGACTGCAATGCCTTTGATAGACTTGAATTAAACCATTAAAAAAAAGATTATAACTTATAATACATAACATAGCAAATATATATTGCTATAATGAAACAGTTAAGGGGGTACTTTCCAGCACACTGCAAAGAGGTTTAAAAGTAATTGCCCATAATTTTACCCTCCAGCATGGACACAAATCTTGACACAAAAATAAAGTTTTTTTTTGGCTCTATGCAAGCCGTAATATAGTTAATTAATACCTTGTGATATTGAGATTATCACTGCAATCAAATACTTAGTGTGTGTGTGTATGTGTGTGTTTTCAGGATGGCAACGCCCTATAGAGCAGGGCTAAGTAGGCAATCACTCATTCTGAGTAACGGCAGAGGTGAAATGTAAGTAAACTCTGTGAATGTGCACGGCCACCCGAGTGCCAGATGCTGAGAGCCGCTGCCAACATGGCATGTGAGTGACTCATTAAATCAGAAGAGTGAAATCTCTGATGGCTCTGTCTCTCATTCAAACCAGCACCTATCTCCCCGGGACTTTCTTCGATCAGGGAAAGCATCCAGCTGGGACAGTTCCCGATTCATTATTGGCATGAAAATAGATACAGATTTAAAAAAGAATAGGACCACGGGGATGCAGCCATGTTATTAGAGAAAGGAATACAGTTTCCTGTAAGCAGCAGATTATGAAAACATTAAGCAACAATTACCGTAATGAGAGTTATTGAAGCGGCAAGGTAGCAGACAAGCTGTGTGCATCTGGTTGCTGCATCTGGCTGCAATGGCAGAACATCTAAAGGGGCAGACGGAAAGTCATTCATTTGTTATAGCCATTCCTTCCCTGTGGATGGAGAAATGGCATGTCGGTTATTGTCATGTACTGAACTGATCTCTCCAGCTGCATATTGATGCATACGCTGGTAGTGCACTGTCAGAAATGTGGAATATGTCATTGAGGGAATGACTTTCAGTGGGCAATTTGTGTCCCTCCCTCTGTGTTAAAAGATGAGCAGACAATTTGTTATCAATTGCTGATAGGAATTCAATTGTAATTTTTTATTTTGGCAAAAACTGCCACTGAGAGCAGCATCTACCGTAATTCAGAAACTATTTAAACCAACTGAATGTCTAGCTTAATGTCTGTTGCGTATTAACACATTTTGATTTGAATGATGCTATCTGATAAAGTTGATGCCTAATATTGTCTTGATATGATGAAAGGACTTATTATGGCCAAAAACATAAGCATATCAGTCTTCCAAGATGACATCCCTCTTTTTATAAAAACAGTTGTAATCCACCATTTTGCCTCATCGCTGAAACAGTGTTTTAAGTCAATGGAATTATTTCCAGTGGATTGTGAATCACTTGTATCCTCAAATAACACATAAACCCCATTATCTCTGATACAATGAATTCTATTGTGCATGTGATGATCACAATACTGAAATTTTCTGTTTTATTCATTTTGTGTTGCATTCATCCCCGCTTCCGTGTTTGTTAGCGTACAATATTGAATCCTGCCCTCACTGCACCCAGCAGCCCATTTAATCAGGGAGTGGGATTAAGGCTGAGGAGCCTAGCCCCAGACGAGATGTACAGTAACGTAACTTTCTACTAGAGACTCAGGATGGATGGGCTGGGCTATAGTCTGGATGGAACGCCTCCATCGGGCCGTTTGGCCCGGTGGAGCTCATCAATCAGGACAGCTCCAGAGGTAGGCTGAGGCTGTGTAATGATGCGAACAGCATGTGGCCAGGCCATCGCTGGCTGCTCAGGTGTAAGGGTCTGCCCTGTCCACCAGTCCTCTCAGCACCTTCACCACTATCATCCATCATATGACGGCCGGATTCACGGCATGCAACAGATTTTAAGGTTTAAATTGATAACGGTGGTCTCGATCAAAATCAAGACAAACTGTAAATAGAGTTACAGTTGAAACATGTTGTGATGTTATTTCTTTGTCCAGTTTACTCATTAACTTCTAATAATTTGGTATTTTACTATCTCAATGTTTAAAGCCATGAGGGTAGACCTTTGGTAAAAGTCAAACATATTGAGAATAACCCTAACCTTCAGAGTAGCATGTTCTTAAATAAGCATTCATTGGATCTTGGACTGCATGATCCTTGACAAGCATTGTATTTGGGTTTGTAGTTATTCAAATGGGAAATAGTGAAGAGGTGAAGACCAGACAGACCACTTTCCCTAATAGCAGCTGTGAAGGAAGTTGCCATTAGCTATTTTTTATGTGACCCATACTTATGGCAGTGTGGGCGCTTCAATCTTACTATAAAAGTTCATTAAAGGACATATTTTATTGCACATTATGTGCTTTATATCCCTCACACAAACATATTATGCTCCTGGATGAAGGTGGCCTTACGAGTGCCATAAAGCAGGCCTCATGAATATGATTGTAAAAGCTGCTGCTCAGTATGGACTCAGTGTGAAGGGAAGGTCATTTGGTAAAAAAGCATGCACTGCAAAAATGTATGCTTATAAAGATGTCTTTGGTGAGGTTTCCAAACTGCTGAAATACATCTGCTGCAGCCTAATGGACTTCTTTCCCCCACTGGAAGCAATATCTGGGTTGAATTTCAGTATGTTGTGGGACTGAATTAGAGCTTACCCATTATTTGGTCAAGTATTTGTTTTATGCTGTCATGAGGTTGCCAACACTCCCAAATGGCCCTGAAATTCCATTATAAGCCCAATGCTGAAATTATTTTTTTTGCTTTCATTACGATCATAAATTGAGTGCATATGTGACCCCACATGTAAAGGTAAATAAGCTTTGACAAATGGCATACAAATCCTGCTCTTGTCTCCTCCTTGTTCATTTGACTGCATGCCAGACCGTGTGATAATGAAGGATGTTAAATCAAATAAGCATTTTCCATTTTTCTTGTGTAATCAATGTCAAATTATTTTTAAAAGGCTCTGTGTATGAATGGTTAATAATTGCTTTTGTTCTTCACTGATGATTACTAGGTTATGGAGGCATAGCAATTTCTGATTAAAGCTCAAATTGGACTTGAAAACTGGGATTTGAGGTGTGAGGAGGGGCTTTATACAATGAATTTTATATGGATTTCAAATTATGTTCTATCTCTTGACTGTCAGGAAAAGATTAGGAATTATGCCTTTAAAGGTTTAATAATTTCATATTAATTGTTTCATTTACCTGATGAGGGTTTTTCGCATTCTATAACTGAATTAGTAATATCCCCTCAAAACTTTATAAGCCAAAACTCCAGGAAGGAATATTCCGTGATAGAGTTGCAGTACCTCTTGCCTATTTTTTCGATGTCACATCTTGTTAATCTCATCCATGTTTGGGTAATTTACCAGTGAGACCTTTCCGTGTGAACTTTATAATTAATACATTTATTATTATTATGAATTTAATTACATAACTATGTCACTTTGTTTTAATTAAGAATACATTTCCCCAATGGGAGCATGGTTTGACTAGCTTTAGTGTGCAAGGGCGTAACAGCAATTTCTTCCCCTCCACAAGCGTGGGTATTCTTAATTTCACCAACCACAATTTCACGGAAGTACAATGTGACCTTGAAAATAAGTGAATGACAATGATGGTCTGGTCTCTTTACCTATCACACCATGTAAATTGCAAAAGTGAATGCTCCATTACTACTTGTAGTTACCTCCAATCTCAACACAGCATATCACATTTCCTATACAATGTCCAGGGATAAAAAGAGCTCATGGCCACTCTAATCTGGGGGTTAATAGCAGCCTTTTATAAAGGGTGGTGAGGGTGAACGTCCTTTTTGCAAAGATGGGGGAAATGTCCAGAGATTATTAAGATGTGTTGCCAAGGCATAATGGGGTTCCAGCACATTACATACACCTCTCTATGTCATTAGGTTTTGTCGGGCATAAAAACACTCATTTTTACTAATATGGACAAACCATTCTTCATTGGCATGGTAATGACTTGGGAACTGAGTGCAGTCCAATCAAGTCATCACTATGTCATGGATGACCAGATTCATTTGCTGCACCACCATAGATGGCACTGTTGCACTGCTGACAGGCTGACTGACAGCCTGCTGATGTGCCAGCCATACAGCACAGATTGTGGTGTCACTCCAGATCTGTGCATTTGCTGAAAAGCTGTGGTTCCCGATTAGCATTTAAACAATCAATATTGAAAAGCTATCAAACAAATAAAACGTTGGGCGCATTTAGATGTTCACTTTGTTTGTGGACGCCAAACACAAATGTGATTGCCTTACTGTACAGCAAAATAATATTTGGGGTTTTAATATGATTTAAATGTAGGCACACACTTGGATAATTTAACTTGTTGTGATATGTTTGGGAAATTGGAAAAGTAAACCTGTAAGCCTGTCTTAATTTCCAGTAGAGCTGCAGGTGCTTATTCGATGTGAATTATAGAAATATGAGGTGTCATTCACCTTGACAAGCCTATTTTCAGCCCTGTAATCTGTGCATGTCTTTATTATATAGAGGCAATTGTCAATTTCCTTTTTCTGACATTTCAATTGTTGCATGTACCAATTACTGTGAGGTTGTGAGATACAAATAAGCTAGACCAAAAAATATAATGAAAAACTAAAGGTTGCTCTATAATCAGAATTATTTTCAGATAAGCATTTCAATATTATGCTATATTGAGATCCAAATTGCTATTATATGAAAAATAAGATGAAGCTTGAGAGTTCTTGTTGACTATTGTATTAAGACATATTATTTTCAATAATATGAACACCATAAGTATATGCCTGATTTTTGTAATAACAGATTCATCTGAAAAGTGGATTTGAGCCTTCAAAAAGGTAAATACTCAGTGTTCCTCTGTGGGCGTTAAACCCATAGGGTTAAACCACATCACTATGCTCTGGAGATGAAAATTAGAGCTGCATTTCAAAAGGATATAAAACACTTCAACAAGCTATTTATCGAAGCAAACTGCCTACACATGGCAGGTCACGCAGGCCTTCACCAGAGCCATCGGCCTGTCTGGTGGCTCTCCAATTTAACAAAGTGATGTTTTAATGAGCCTGGCTCCAAGAGAGAAAAATGCTATTCGCATTTGAGTTCCTCGCTGAAAAAGAAATGGCAGAACACCTGGCACTGAATAAATGCATGATAATGGCAGAACAACATACTGTAACCTGCCGACAAAGAACATCATCTCGTTATCCTCATTAATCTGTCATAACTAAATCAAGGATACCTTTTCATATTTAAACTTACCATTACTTGCAAAATGATGGTTACATTGTTGTTTCAGTTTGCAAAGAAAATAACAATTGTAAATTGATTATTGACGTAATGACATACAGAATTATGCGATGAAAACATTGAGTTACCATCCCTCACAGTCTGGATGATAAGGATTACCTCTTTACCCCAGCCATAACAAGCATATCAAGCAGGCGACTTGGCTCCAGTGCTTTGACTCCTTTTAAGCATTTCTCCACTCTGATGCGCACGATCACAATGAAGTGTGATGTGTTCACAGATCAAGGACGCTCATACTCATATGCTGTAAGACTGGCCTCATTAGGGCCAGAAAGTTCTGGTTTTTAGACTTTATCCATGCCACAAAGGGGCTATGCATCCTTCCCTGAATCACATTGGCTGGTGCAAAGCACCACAATATAAACATGAAAGTTACTTTGGAAGGATGTTCTCTGCTGTGATTAACACACTGACCCAGGGTCATCATAAAATAAAAGATCAAATCATTAACTGTAAAGAAACATTATTTTTAATTAGCTGGTTATCAGTGTTATATTTAGGTTGACTAAAGGTGTGCTTACCACACGTCCAAAGCTCAGGGACATAAATGGAGAATGTATTATAATAAACGATGCAAATATATACCGGGCATTCATGTTATTACCAAACCTTGTTAATAAAACGGAAATTCGTCAGCACATTCTCTGTACACTGCCAAGTAGAAAACAAAAGTGCATGGCAATGAGAGAGGAGATAACTGACTATTCTTTAAATATCATCAAATACATCACAGAACTGAATTGCTTCCAAGTGCCAAAGTGCTCACATCATCTATTGTCTGAATGCTTTCAACTAATCATAATATCAAATGTATGACTTCAGTTTTTATTTCTTAATGATAAGCCTTAAGAGCTTAAGTTAAAAAAAAGAAGTTAAAGTTAAAAGCGTTTTATTGTCATTATACACAGAGTATAACAAGATTCAGAGTGCACCTCTGTCCCAGCTTGTTAAGCATCAGAACATTTTTTCAAATATGTAGAATGCTGACAGCTACCAAGTGAAAGCTTATACCTGTAGTAAACATTATATTTCACATGTAGAAATGAATCATATTAACAAATACCTTATTTCAGTAGATTACAGTCTTGAACGCCAGGTTGGTTGTATCAAATGGCTGAACATGTGTCCTGCTCATTTCTTACACAAAAGTAAAAGACAAATGTCATCATATGTCTTTATATTGTAGAAAAGTGTGAGGAAATACAGTTTATCTTTTACCTTCTTGATAAAAATAAATAAGGTGTAAAGTGAATTGAAGACGTCATATGCAAACCGGTGCCAAGCGCCAATGATCATCAATGATGTCACTTCCGGTGACAATTTCGAAAACGGATTAAAGTTTTTTTTTTTGAATGGTTCATTGAATATTCACCAGATGTTTAGAAGTGCATATGAGGATTCTGGAAATGCATTCAAAACAGCAGCAAGTGTTGTTAAATGACCTATTTTTATAAGACCGTGGATTTATCTGTGATGAAAACAGGTGCATGTTAACGTTAATTAGGCTAACTCATTATGATGATGACGTTACTGAAGAGACACACAAACGGTGACTAGCTTAACTGTAGTGCTAGCTTTTTTTTTTGCTAACTCACTGAAACTGCAGAAATGTTGCATACTTTTCTATTGAGTTATAATATTGAATGTATGTAACCCGTTAACATTAGCAGGGCATTGTTTTCACCTGTAGCTGTAATGGTTTAACTATAGCCTATTAGCTCTTAACTATTTACGTTAGGTTAGCTGACTTGTAAATGTTAGCTTTATTTAAAATGTTGTGAAAAAATACATAGCCTATGTAATAATAATATACTCGAAATACAGTTGGCCTTCATCCTAATATTTGTGTTTTCTATTCTTTTTACTTTAGGCCTTTGTAGTTCAGGGCTGATTTCAGGTCACGTTTCCAGAGTATGACGTTCTCATTTCTGAGTTTCTGAAATGGAAATGTATATCCACTGACCTACATGCCCTTTATAATCAGATTCCTTTTCCAAACAACTTGGACTCATCCCACACCGTTTTCTCCGTGATGTTTATAGAGTAGTCCATGTCTGCTCTTTTGTTAGATAAGACCAAGATTTTGTTTTACTATAACTGTCTTAGGTGAGATTTGACATGTAAAATACTTTAGATTAAGCTATGTTCAGCTATGTTTTTCATCAAAATCACATTGCTGTTTAATAGAGCCTGTTCACAACTGTTAAGTTATAGTAGAGATCAAAGATATCTGTGATATTTCTGATGATATGGGCTTACCTACACTTGGTTATAAACACCTTTATGTTTGCTTCAGGTCATACTGCTTTGTTCAATGGATTTAAAGGTTCCAGTGATTTATTTAGGTTCGTAAGATGTCTAAGTCAAATAATATTTTGTTTGTTAAAAGATTGCCTCGTTTGAAGTCATTGTGTCAAAACAGTAGGATGGTTATGGTATGAATATTACGATCTAATTGTTTTATCAGCCCATGTTGAAATAAAAAGTTCAGAAGGCAGAATTAAAATGAATTTTGTGTTAACATACATCTACTCTATGATTTGACAATGATGACTAATAAGACAAACATGGATTTTGGGTAATATTAAACATGAATGAGTCATTTCAATCACTAAGCAGGCCATTTTTATGAAATTCAAACTTTTACTGTACTTCAGACCCACTTAATTGAGAACTCTGAAAAAAAGACTTCTGAATCCTTACAAGTTAGCGAACATAAGCTTGACATGCTGGCAAAAAGGAAAAATCTGTACTTGTTGCCTGCTACTCTGATTTGGACTCTGTGGAAATGTCTTAACTGTCACAATAATTTCAAACAATGGATTACACATCTTAATGAGATGTGAGTGGTCATTTCAATTTATCACAGAATTAATATTTTGTCTTACATGTCTCTTTCTAAACTGAAAACAGAAGTTAATTAAATAAAGTGGGATTGAGCATATCAATCATCTGGTCTCTTCAAGGGTCCACGTAGACCGCCAGAGCACATGTCATCATTCATTTTCAGCCAATTTGCCTGATGAATAAAGAGCCCTGTTTGAACCCTTTTTTAATTTACATAAATCAATTTCAGGTGAAATATTTCAAAACTCACCTTCACTCTCAGACAGCCTTCATTCTTGATGTTGTGACTGGAACAAACAGGTCTGCTGAATGATAGCAAAGGAGACTAAAGTCAGTTTCCAGGCTTTACTTGACAGCTCGCATACATATTTAATACAATCTTAGACACACTTGTGACCTTATTCGCATGATTTACTAAAACGGTCCCCTTCTATTTTGTGACTATGATGTATATTCGTAAAATGCCTGGAAAATTACTTTGATATAGCTTATGTTTCAGAAAGTCCGGTTAGGTAATATATTTTGTTGTTTTGATAGGATTTAAGTTGTGTTGTTTTGGCTTAGCCTTTAAATTGCTCTGATTACGGTATCATTTGGTTTGACATTTGTCTACACATAAAATTAATAAGGAAAAGTTTTGGTTTGAATGACACCAAGTAACAGATATCGATTACCTTACCCTTTGAGACTTTTGTGGTTTGCTTCTTCTTCTAAAACTTCTGAGCTTGATATTTGTAGTTTTTTGCACTGATCTATAAACCATTTTGAGCAGTGAGGGAGATGTTTCCAACTTTCAGTTAAGAGGACAAAATGTAAAACAATAGAGAGCGGTCAAGAGAGAGTCAGGCCTGATGTGGAGGGGGATTTAAAGTGTGTCAGTTAACAGAAATGAGACCACTCATGAAAGCTAGCGCGAGGCTGTAATAGGTGGTAAAACTGACACCCACTGTATTTTCACTTCATCACTATGTGCAATATGGACACCAGCTGCTTCGGAAATATCACACAAAGTACATGTCGGAGGGGGGGGGCGGGGGGTAAAGCTGTAGATCTGAATTTCAAACTGAGGTGATCAAAGGAAGACTACAAAAAAGCCAGAAGTCAGATTTGAGGATTGGTTCTCTTTTTTTTATACACTTCTGAAAGAAAAAAACAGTGAGCTTAGAAATTTGATTTCAAATGGTTATGAAGGATTCATGCTATTGTTGGAACATACAGCGCGTCCAGATATTATTTTAATGAGTTTGCTGTCAGACTATCAACAACGCTGCCACATGGCAATTACACATTTACTGTTTTCAAGATAACAGTCTTTAGCATCAATGTTTGAATCTATCCTGTTCCCTGTGTAACTGTCTATTAGTTTTGACTCCTGAACGTGCCTACATCCGTGTGTGGAATATTTATCAAGTTATGATAACAATCGTGGGCCATGAAAAACTAAAAGGGATAAAATGACTTTCTGGAATAGCTGATATGGTAATCATAGGATGGCTTCAACACTAATTGCCACAGTGGGTTGCTCATTGTCACTAGGTTTGCATCATGTAAAATAGTGTAGAAAATGTCTTAAATTTGTGCATTAAGACTACTGGGTCTCCATATTCATCCTGGATTGCTTATATTACACGGCTGATTGACCATGACAGATCCTCTAGCTTTTACATTATTTTGCTATGAGATGAAAACCGACTTTTCGTCACGCTGTCCAATAAACTCCTACAGAGGTTTTCAGTCTTCTGATTCAACTTTGCATTACCGCTTCTGATAAATGAAAGGACATGTCCTCAATCTCAAAGTCACCTCCGAGCCCTATGGTCAGTTTTGTAGATTGCATGCAATCCTGCGCTTAAGATTGGCTGGCTTTATTTGTAGTGCTTGTTTTGAGGTAGTGAGTGGCTGTAAGGCACAAACTGGTTGCAGACTTGACTGAGTATCAAATTGTCATTTCGAAAGTGACAAGGTGCTGATTTGCCCGTCTGGCACTGAGCGATTGGACATCACTGTTGACAAATGGGCAGTGGAACAAAACTGGCAGGATGCTAGGGAAGACAAAATGCCTTCAGCCAGATTCTTTTTTTTCTATCTGTTATCACAGCTGGACTACAGCTAGTTAAAATTCCTAAATGTACTGATGGTATAATCGTTTTGCTGTTTTTTTGTCAAGCACACCTATGGCAAATATTTATCCTCTTTGCTATTATTGTATTTTCTGTTTTTTTCACTTGAAGTTTATAGGAAAAATTACTGTTCCAGTTTTCTATTAAAATACTATAGGATATATTGGTGGGTTTGCCTTTTTAAAAAAACTAAATTTATTGTATTTAATTGTTTATCCGCTTTTAAAGGTGGGGTAGGTAATTTTGGAGAAACCAGCTCGAGTGCGCTAGAATTTGAAAATACACAGCCGGAAAAAATCTGCCACTTCCTTACAGAGCCCCTCTTCCAACACACACGAACGCGCACATGACCAATGAGGGCACGAGATAAGTTTGTGCACAGATGGAAGGCTGACAGGCAGGTAGGCCATCCAGTTATTTTAGCCAGGCTGGCTAAAATGATTGGTCGTGCTTTTTACAGTACTACGGCTTCCACAGATGACATTTTTTTAATGGATTTTTTGTCAAAGCACTTTAGATATTCATTGCTATCGGGATGTTAAGAGCATTCCATGGAATATAACAAAAAGTGTATCTCGAGCCGGTTTCAAAAACTTACCTACCCCACCTTTAATTATGGGGCATGTCATGAAGTAGTGATTTAAAAAAAAAAAGGAACAAGGCATCTTAAGAAAGTAGAGCAGGCCTGAGTGGGTCCCTGGGTGTCATTACAAGATGGCAGTTGTAAGGGGATTAGAGCGGGAGGAATGAGATGCAGATTGCTGCAATCACTGCAGCATTTTCTGCATGTCATTCACAACCACTGCATCTACTGATGATGACCACTTCAACTTATCTTTATACGTTTTAACTATATTCATGATCAAAAACTTAAACTAAGTTGTAAATGCTGTAAAAATACACGGCGTACAATGTTTTTTCAGTATAAGTATTGATTGACAAATATGAGTAATTTAAAAACTAAGGTTGTTTCAAGCTAATATCATACCACTATGAGTTTCTATAACATTCTCCATTTGGGTGCCAATACATTTTCTTTGCGTTGCTTGAGAGTCAGCATAAGAGGAGAACATATTCTTCCTTATTCACCAAGCGTCTGATCAGTTTATGAAGCTTACCCTGAATTTGCAAAGCAAATGCTGCAGACAGAACGTGGCCAGGTATCTGTCCCTGGAAACCCTCGCTGAATATATTTTGAAGACTATACTTGGAGCGGTAATGCACTTCCCCTGTCACTCTGACTGTTTTTGCTCTTGCAAAAAAGCAATCTAATAAAAAAGGCAAGAAGGTAACACAGCTGCCTCTGAGTCCAAACCAATCCCAGCTATTGCTACAGATAAGACTAAACTTATAATTGAAATAAAAGGGAGTCTGCAGTTTGAACATATGTAAAATATAAGCTGCTATTTTTGTGTATCAAACAAACAAGCCTTGTATGTGGTTTAAAAGATTGTCAGGTGAGCATAGAACGAATACAGTAGGCATTTTCTTTTCCTCCAGAATTGGTATTGATGTTGTTGATAATGACTAACTGCTACTGCCACAAAGGATAGATTTTGATTGTATTTTCCAGTTGTATTTATGAATTAATTTTTGTAACTGGTTGTCATGTCACACATGTTATCTTGTCAATAGATGGTACGCATCTAATAAGCCCTTGCTTCAACCTAAACCTGTGAGCATGCAGTGGCAGAACAGCACACACCTCCCATTAGGTGAGAGGTGAGAAACCAATTACCTGTAGATATGACTTGGGGCCAAAAATATCATTGTCAGCCTGTCACAATGTGAGGAATGAGAATAAAAAGGGAATATTGACAAATCGCAGGGAACATGACAGAGTGTCTTATATTTTAGTTTCTTCCCAGCTCCCATAAGGACCTATCACCTCAGTAGTACATACAACCTGTTGATCACTGATTGTTTGTTTCCTCCTGTTTTAAACCAGTCACCCATGGAAAGAAAACGTTAGTTAGAAGAGATGCAGCTTCTTGTCCAAGAGCACCACAGAAGGATGGAACCAAGGTATTTATTCTCTATGCCACATTATCACGTTACCTCACCACACATAAAAACAAAACAAGCTTTTTATAGATAAACCTACACTAGCTGACTTTCTTTGAGCCACTTAGGGGCAGCAGAAAAGGGTTTGAAACAGCATTGAGTATTGATTTTCACCACGCTGCAAATATAAGACCAATAATAACTCCTTTAAGCTCAATTTTTTGTCTAATTGAACTTGTAAAGTAAATAAAGTCTGACTCCTTAGCTGCTGATTGTTCCACAGTGTTTACCAGGTAGGTAGTAGTCAACCATGTTCGTTTGCTGTTTTGTGATGGGCAGTCAGTGTAAAGTGAGTTTGAAAAGCTTTTTTAGCTCAAAAGTATATGTCAGATTGAATAAAAAATCAAGGGCTTGTCTCTAGTTTCCCTATTTTTTCAATGATGTTCAGCTATCATGCAGGAAGGAAAGGCAGGAGGGCAGAGATACCGATTTCTCTGCTGACAGTGGCTTCAATAGACCATAATGCAATACAGACACAAGATATGATAGAGTTTGAGGAAGGGATATGACTCTTACTTTTTCTTCACTGGAAAATGTGATCTCTTGCTCTCACTATGACTGTTGCTATCACGATCACGATCACTCTCCCCATCCAGCTGATGAGAAAAAGTTCACAGGAACTGTCAATAGTTTGCAAAAGGATCAAAATCACTAACTGAAGTACTGTAGACAAGGCAAGTCAATTGAAAGTGGGTATACCCAGAAAAAGTACATTTCAACTACACAATATAACACCTGCAAAGCAACATCAAAGGATGAGGATGTACAAGAGGATCTGTTCATGGTATTCCTTTTAAGATGGGAAAAGGAAAACAGGTCAGCAAGACTTGGTTGTCCATTTGATAAATCAGTTGCCATGGAGTCTATTAATTCAGTATCCTGCTTAGTCTGACTTGCTCCCAATGATTTATTTAGTTCTATTTTACAAAATATACCTAGCCTATAGTAGCCATGGCTATCAAACTAAAAAAGCAGTCCCGAGCTCTAGCTGCACAGGAAGTGAAAGCTATAAAGTCAGGAGTCTGGGTGGCCTTGGTGAAAATCGAAAAGGCTTCCTACTCCCGCAGGCTCCATTTTATTACTGTCAGTATTTAAAATGTGCTATGCTGCAGTATGGAAAGAGGATGAATCCACAGCTGTGTAACAGTGTGTACAATCAGTGTAAGTAGTGATGATCTGCTCAGGTAACCATTTCATTTTCACAGGACATAAACTGATAGCAGCAGCTGAGACTGACGGCAGGATTTATATCCTGACACTGATATGTACATCATTCTGTATCAGCTTCCCTTGAAATGGAACAGACGGATATGTGTCTGCAGCTGTGCAAATTCCACAAAAAGTGCACTTGTATTCTTGAAGAGAGGATAGTGCTCTCTTTCAAAGGCTGGATATTTTATGGTTCACATCTTTTATGACACATGAGATGGAGCAGAGGGATAGGGGTCCCATGGACAGATGAGACATTGAGATGTATAAATGAAAATGCTGTGTCCATTTGTCTTGTCAGTAGTGGACAGGACAGCCAATCAATCTGTAATGACCCTCTCTCTTGTCTTAATAATGGTGTCATATATAATGATGAAACTAATTTAATGTCAGAAAGTATTGTGGCTCTTGTCTCAGATTGTGTCTATTAATCAGAATGGGCTGCTTTTGAACCTCATCAAGTGAAGTGTTCTGGCTCAATACAGAGGCTTTAAACAATATTAATGAAAACGGGTATTCACTTTCTGTCTTGACTGTGTTAGTTATTGCAACAATATAAAATAGTGTCATGATTCATGAGTTGCCACATTTTATAACCAACAAATAATTACTATATTGACTTTCTAGAAAAACAATTGACACAGATGGAAATCAAGCAGATTAGCTTTCTCTCATTCTATTTTATTTTATTTTACGTGTGCCACCAGGTCAGATTTCACAGAAAATCTGCTGGATGGAGAATCAACTGTTTAGCAAATGAATTGACTCAAAGTAAGGTTGTTTTGATATGTAGCATTAAATGTTGCAATTAGAAGACAGTCCTTTGTATTCCTGTGCTTTCACTTATTTACACATGTGTCATTTCACAACACTGAATTTGGAATATGTGCAAAATTAGCTTAGTTTTTTGTATGGAATGCGTTTCAGATACAGTAAATAGGAATTGTCTTGTCTGACGAAACAGTGCAGTTCATAAGGCTTATTGTTTTTTAAACACTTAATCCGACAATAACAAGAAACAAGGTAATAGGAAACAGAGTCTTAATTCAATTTAAAAAAAGCGCCAAGAAAGAATAATTGATTTCTTCTGTACAATTTAAGCCAAGTTCCCACAAGCAATTTCATAATGGTGTGAGTGTTTTGAATTATAGGATATTTGTTGGAGCATATTTGGGTAACATACCTCTGTTATAATGAGTAATGCATTTGGTTAATGATAACGTATTGGATGTTAAACTCTCCTGGATATCACTGAGACATTATTCTTTGTCAAATTATTCTAAGAGCAGCACTAAGAATTAGGAAGAGGAATATGTAGAATTTTTAAGTTGGAGAAGCTAATATAATTATAATTTCCATCCATCTGCTGTTAGCTTTTACCAAGAACAGTAAAGCCACTCATCATGATTCATATGAACCATAGAGGTAAAGAAACTTCACTTATTACATTTGCTAAATGCACTGTATTGCATTAAATAGTGCCTCCTCCTTTTTATAATAGGTTCTTGTAGAGTGGAGATCACTCCTCTCCACTGGCTCTAATAAATGCTAAAACTTATGGTGGATGACCAAAATAATGAGAGCTTTGGGGCAGGCGTATTTTCTCCTGCTCCAGCAGACATCTAGATGTTAAAGAAACCGTCTTTCTCTCAGTCTTGTTCAATGTCCTGTCACAGTGCATTTTTTGTTTTAGCAAACTGTCTGTTGGGGTTCGTCTGGCTTGGCTGACGTGGTCTTTGTTCTGTGGACTGTTATATCAAAAAGAGCAGGGGGTAGAGTAATGCTGCTCCCTGAGATGTGAGCCTTTAACCTCAGCACAATAAAGTGAGGCATCACAATTCAAAGGGCCGCCCTACAGTCTGTACACAGAAATCTGTTCAGTCATGCGTCACTGTCACCCACATTCTTTGTGCCATCAGATTTCTGTCGTGTCGTAAATACTTCAATCACAGCATGTCTCCCCTCGAGGAATAGAACTTTCTTGAACCAAAGCAGAGGGCAGGGCGGTTTCACATTCCAGCCAACAGCTCATCCATCAGGTTGAGCAATAATGGCACCTTCTGTGTCCTAAGAACAGTTTTCATAAGACACAGAGGACTTGACTTTGTGTTAACAACAGCAGTGTATCAAAAGGTGCCTGCATTGCATGGCATGTTCCTCCGTGTTTCTAAAAGTAATTTCAAATAAAGGACGATTTGGAATTTATTCTCTTTTATGAAGCTGCTGCTGACCATTGACCGTTTACAGATGGTCGAGCAAGGTTTGATGACACCCATTGGTTTTCACTTAAGGGGCCGCAGCATCTTGGTTCTGTTCAGAGCTAGGACCTGAAAAATAAGGATTGTGGGATATTGCCTTTCACACTCTGGAAATGTGCGCCATTATCTCTGATTGCAGCAAAGGCTAGCTTTTCTGAAAACACCTTTCTTCTACTTCCCTAACTAGCTAGATACTGCCAACCCAATTATTAATTTACCGCAGACTTCAGTAATTGTGAATACATATTAGAAGTAAATGTATGCTGACTGACTCAAGTTTGATGTAAGTAATGGCAGCAACTGTAATGTAACTGGAATTCGGGAAGATTGTCAGATAGTCCACCTATGACAATGTTCCCGAATTCCAGTTACATTACATTGTTGCGTACAAGTAAAATGTACCTTGATATAACTTGGAGCCTTGAATCACCACTGCACTATGCTTCAACTTTATTATAAAACGCTATGCTTGACAGCGTCAATGCATTATCATTCGGCTCTCGTGTCAGAGCAATGCGCTACAGATGAATGGCTTTACATAACACCAAAAGGTCATCTCTGAGAAAGGACAGAACAAGCCAAAACTGCAATATAAAAAAATGACAAATACAATTATTTGCATAGTCACAATAAACAAATAAGAAGGGAGAAGAGTTCTCTGTTGCTTTTTCACTATTTGTCAAGATGAGGGATGCATATGGTATTAATCGAGTGAAGAATAGCGTTATGGCCTTATATTTTATCAGCACAATCCGCTGTTCTGGCCTCATTATTTGGAGTGCTAAACAAAGATGTTGCCCCCATGTCACTGCGCAATTTAGGAAACATCAAACTTAGACAATATCTTCAGAGATGAGGTCAGCATAGAATTGTTTGTGTCTTTGTTTATGACTGTGCTTCATTGGGGTAACTTCCAAACCAAAAGGGAGTGGTTGTCTCAAATTGAACATGTGACATATCAGCTTAGTATCTCAACAATTAGATGACAGTGTAAGATATGTCCAGCCCCACTCTGGAAGGCTTTTACCCGGAGATGTTGCTGCCTTGCATTATGCTAAATAGTCAAACCAATCGGTGCACCACATGGATGATCCTGCCTGCTGTTGTCATGGAAATCATTTCAGAGTGAATGGTATACGTCAATTAAACTATACTCCTTTATCTTTAAATTACCTGCCAGAAGAAAAGCTACTATGTATTTGACTAAATAAGGATTATTTCTGTCTTCATGTATTATCCCATGTTTGTTTACCCTGTTGTCCTTGGACATCGTATCCTTTCAGTCTTTCATTTGGAAGAGTAGTCAGATTAAAGGCCAGAGATCACCAGAGTGATTTAAGTACTCTACCCTAAATGACTTGGGATATTAGGCTTCAAAAGGGATTTTCATTTGTGCTGTTACTATGCTGTGATTTAGGTCCAACACTTTTACCAGCAGCACTTGTGTGAAAAGTTGCAGTGAGTTTTTGAGCTTTGTTTTTGAAGCTTCTGGGGTTACCAATTGATGAACTCATGTAGTTCAAATATTCTGAATAACTAGCTATAAAACACACTCCTAAACCAAAGATTTAAATAAGTGATGTTCCTATTTATCACAACAACATTGAGTTTACGTTTCAATTACAAAACCTTATATTTATCCACAAACCTAATAGATCCTTTCCCATAGGCTAACAATTTATTTTATTATCGTTTCTTGATAATCATGCATGGTCACAACTTAAGGGCCCATTTCCCCTCCCGCACAGCAGTTAAGTCCCTTTTCATTTTCTTGTGGGATTAAGTGGTTGGCGGCGTTATTTACATTAAATATTCTGGACCACTGCACCATAACCTACATAACACATATTTTCCGTCTGAACTTTATTTTGGTCTATACTAGGTAAACAAAAGATAATTTTGACTTCCCTTGTGGCCTTTATGAGCAGATGCAAAAATGAAATTAATTAAAATAAGTAATCAGTGCTTTTGTATAGAAAATGACAGATTGTTTGCATGTTTGCAAGAGTTCTATATCTACAGAGACATCAGAGGAAGGAAATGTATTTACTGCTTCCCCCTCCCCAACTTGTTATGTACATTAAATCAGAGTATACTGGTCCTTAATCTAGTGAGAACAATGTGTATCTTTCATCATATATTCCCCAATGTCAACTCATTTATATGATTTTATATTTTTTCATTTGATGGTAAGAATAATCAAAAATGCTTTCATGTATGTCAAATTCCCAAAACCAATAACCGGTTCACGGACAGTATATACGTTTAAAAAGAAAGACAGAAGATGATATTAGTTGTGTTTCTTTGGACAAAATGTGATTAGAGAGGTCCCCATGCCCTGTAAATATCCTCTCTTACTGATAGCTTGCACAGCAGACAGCAGCTTAGTAAGGCAAAGCCTCTTATTTTCCTGTGCATTGCTTTCTCTAGACTTGATAACCTGCATTACAATTCATCAGTATGCTAACAACGTGAACATTTGCATAAATGAGTGTTATTCTTTTCAGTTATGTTTGACCAGCAGTGCCTGTAGGACTGCAAAACCTTAGCTGAAAAAGGATGCATCGCACCAAATATATGAATAAGGCTCACTGCTTTGGTATATAAATACTTGACAGGTAAACCAATGAGTCATGTGTGATGGTAACATGTATTTCTCATTATTGACAATGAACGGTTTACTGCAAACTTGCTAACGGTTGGGTTAGTTTAGCAATAAACGAGAGTTTAATAAAACTAAAAGCATTACATTTTCCAGTAAATCAAATTCAAAGTAGAGCTCTGTCTGACCTGCATACATTTTGAGTGTGGGTGTAATGTTGACAGACACTGCTGTTCCACAGCTGGTTGCAAAACAGAAACAAATGAGTAACTCAGAGTAGGAGAGAAGTAGCAAAATTGTGGAGGATGAGCTGTGCAACTGCTTGACAAAACTTAACTATAAATTAATACATCGTTGTTACAATTGTTTGCCTTACTATTTCAGTTCTTAAACAAATCATCAAATAGGCAATTTGCTGCGTTCAAAGTACACATTTAATAGAAGAAAGCAGTACATTTTCTTCCAGCAGCTTGGCCTTGACCATAGACTGTATACACACACACCTGTCTTTGACTCAGCTCTGCACCCATTATAAAGAAGAGAACAAACTCGATATTCATTCCTTGAGATGAAAAGTTGCTGTAACCTTATCAAACCTCCTTTTAAGGCATTTATGTTATTATTTATTTAGTAGTATCTCAGGGATCATCTGATATGGCTTGAATCTCATAACTTAAAATTATTCTCTCCTTTATCATGTCTTAACATACAAAACTGAAATGCAAACGAGTGGTTTCCTCTCGTTCCATTTAACATTCTAATATTATTTAGTGCCATTGACATCATTATATTGTCTGTTTTGGCTTATTTTTGTGGAGATATTAATATTATAGGTATTATATAATAAGTATAATAGTATATTAATTATGTGTGTGTAATATATAATATTATATGGTGTTTGTGTATATAGTGTGGTGTGTGTGTGTGTGGTGTGTTTTTAATATAGTAAGGTGTGTGTGTGTGGTGATGGTGGTGTTGGTGTGTGTGGTGGGCCAAAAGTATTTAGTCAGCCACCAATTGTGCAATTCTCCACTTTAAAAAAAAAATGAGAGAGGGCCTGTAATTTCATCCTATGTATACCCAACTATGAGGAGAGAGAAATGAGAAAAAAATCCAGAAATCACATTGTCTGATTTTAAAAGACCTTATTTGCAAATTATGGTGGAAAATAATATTTGGTCAATAACCAAAGTTCTCTCATACTTGGTTATATACCCTTTGTTGGCATTGACAGAGGTCAAACGTTTTCTGTAAGTCTCCCAGGTTTCACACTGTTGCTGGTATTGGCCCCATTCCTCCATGCAATCTCCTCTAGGCGAGTGATGTTTGGCTGTCGCTGGGCAACCCAGACTTTCAACCCCCTCCAAGATTTTCTTGATGGTGAGATCTGGAAGACCTGCGCTAGGCCACTCCAGGACCTTGAAATGCTTCTTACTTCTTCCACTCCTTTGTTGCCCGGGCGGTGTGTTTGGGATCATTGTCATGCTGAAAGACCCAGCCACGTTTCATCTTCAATGCCCTTGCTGATGGAAGGAGGTTGTCACTCAAAATCTCACGATACATGGCCCCATTCATTCTTTCCTTTACACGGATCAGTCGTCCTGGTCCCTTTGCAGAAAAACAGCCCCAAAGCATGATTTTTCCACCCCCATGTTTCACAGTAAGTATGGTGTTCTTTGGATGCAACTCAGCATTCTTTCTCCTCCAAACACGTCTAGTTGAGTTTTGACCAAAAAGTTCTATTTTGGTTTCATCTGACCATATGACATTCTCCCAATCCTCTTCTGGATCATCTAAATGCTCTCTAGCAAACCTCAGACGGGCCTGGACATGTACTGGCTTAAGCAGGGGGACACGTCTGGCACTGCAGGATTTGAGTCCCTGGCGGCGTAGTGTGTTACTGATGGTAGCCTTTGTTACTTTGGTCCCAGCTCTCTGCAGGTCATTGACTAGGTCCCCCCGTGTGGTTCTGGGATTTTTGCTCACCATTCTTGTGATCATTTTGACCCCACGGGGTAATATCTTGCGTGGAGCCCCAGATCGAGGGAGATTATCAGTGGTCTTGTATGTCTTCCATTTTCTAATAATTTCTCCCACAGTTGATTTCTTCACACCAAGCTGCTTACCTATTGCAGATTCAGTCTTCCCAGCCTGGTGCAGGTCTACAATCTTGTTTCTGGTGTCCTTTGACAGCTCTTTGGTCTTGGCCATAGTGGAGTTTGGAGTGTGACTGTTTGAGGTTGTGGACAGGTGTCTTTTATGCTGATAACGAGTTCAAACAGGTGCCATTAATACAGTTAACAAGTGGAGGACAGAGGAGGCTCTTAAAGAAGAAGTTACAGGTCTGTGAGAGCCAGAAATCTTGTTTGTTTGTTATTGACCAAATACTTATTTTCCACCATTATTTGCAAATAAATTCTTTAAAAATCAGAAAATGTGATTTTCTGGATTTTTTTTTCTCATTTTGTCCCTCATAGTTAGTTGAGGTATACCTAGGATAAAAATTACAGGCCTCTCTCATCTTTTTAAGTGGGAGAACTTGCACAATTGGTGGCTGACTAAATACTTTTTTGCCCCACTGTATTTGTGTATGTATGTATGTATGTATATATATATGTGTGTCTGTATATACATATATATATATATGTGTGTGTTTATTTTTAATTGAATAGCTGACAATGGACAAAAACAGGAATTGTGTAAATAGAAAGAAGAGTAACATGCTATTAAAAGTCCCTGGTTACTTCACATGTGAGACATGGCTTGGCAGATACATGACATGTGCCTTCGACAACCAGGCCAGCAGGATGTCCTCTGCTTTTTTTCTTTTTAGCAGCCAATTATATTCTGGGACAGGACTTCACGACACAGTATGTTAGGGAGCAGTGAATGATGTCCTCTACTTCACAACACTGACAGATTACTGACACATACTGCAGTCCAGTGGAGATGGTATAAAAATAGCTTATGACATATCTTGATACATTAATTGCTCCCACATTCAATAATTTCCGTTACATGTATTAATGCAACAATATTCTCCTAACAGCCCTTTTTGAGAATTTCCGTTCTATTATATAAAATAACCTGCAGCATAAAGATAGCTTTATTCTGTTAGTATGGTGTCTTAGCTTGTTTACTTAAAGTGCTTCAAATGATTGACATGGTATAATCCATGCTTGCTTAACCATCTAAAACACGCCCACTTCTGCTGGCAGTAGCTCCTAAGAAAAGCTCTCACACGAGAATTGAAAATGCATATGTAATAAAAATAGTTTTGGAAATAATTTCTGTGCACATCTTGTCTGCCTCTGTGCTTTTTGTTTATATATCAATTCCCACAGAGGTAACTCTACTGCAAATAAATTAAATTCCATTATGTTATTAATAAAGGCATTCTGCAGTGCGTATTGACCAACATTGAAGAGAGTGCTTCTCATTACTTTTGGTAATGGCACATCAGCACTAATTGAAACAAGTACTGCTGTTCACTTTGGGAGGGGCTATTAATGTTATTTGTTCAGAGTGAAGGACACACCATCTTTGATTAGCTTGCATTATTCTAAAAGCTGAACTAGCGGGTATCAAAGCTGAAGTTAATCCTGTGCAACTACTCACTCAAATGACTTTCTTTCACGCTAGGCAAATTGATCTGCATTTTTTTCTCTCTGCTAATTATTCATTATTTTATTTATGAAACAGTCTGGCTCCTGCTAATATTCATTTGCATTTTTCATTAACATTTAGCTATTTATTTACTCATCTAGCTGACATTCTTTATTAAAAACTATTCATGGTGCATTACATGGGTACAGACAAACAACAACAAATGTGCTTATCTACTTCAAGTGCTACGGTTGGAATACAGTAGGAGATACTGTACAGGCTTATAGCTTACTTGGACATGGAGTGTCAAAAACATTAATATTTAACTTTAGCACTAACTACCTGTATTGTTTGCAGGTATTGTATTTTTGAAAGAATGCATCCTTTCAGCCACTTCTTGCCATATGTCATTTAGTCAAGATTTCTTCAGAGCTTTTTCATTGGCTACCTGTAGACGCAGTATATAATGTAAATGTATTTCTACAGATTCTTGAGGTCGTTTGAGAAGCTTTTTATGTAAAACACAAAGGACCCTGCTGATGCAATAAGTATTTACTGAAGCACACAACCACTAACCAAACTTCCTCTCTGCTGGAAATACAATATGTAACAGTTGTCATTTCCAATTACTCAGACTGAGTGGGTGGCAGGTGATTGACCCTGTAAACATATTTTGTGCCTGGAGACGTGTGAAACCAGCCAAAAACAATGGTAATGGACAGCCTGTCTCCCTCTGTCTCCGATGCTTCTGCAGCTTAGCAATGATGTGTAGCCTTTTCTTAACTGATCCTGGTACAATGGGAAATATTTGTAATACTTAGATGTTTTATTGTGTTAAAATATTCTTATATCTGAGATACAGGAAATCCCTCGTAAAACAGTAATATGAGCACCAAGAGTAACATTGGTAAGTGTAAATAAATATATATTTGTGCAAGCAGACTTTAATAACATATTGGAAGGATGATTCAGGCTACCAAGATGTCTTTGGCAGTGATAAACAGAGTATGTCTGTTTTGGCTGTGAATTACTAGGTTTTGTTAGGTTCTTTTAAAATTTAGAAAACTATCACAATACATTACCCTAATTTTCTGTAAATTAAAAAGTAAATTATACATTTACATTTATCAAATGTATATCATGTCTTTCTTTTTATTTGGAACTTGCATACATACAAAAATAACTACGTTATACTGCAATTACATATGAGCCTGCGTTAAATCATAGCTGACAAAAACATTTAAAATAAAGAACTATATTGTGCAAATATCAGATAATCAAGTAACTAGATTTCTTCCAGCTGGTAGGGTCCTCCTTCTGCTCGTTATTTTTGACTTCACTCTCTTTCTCCTTGTCTGCCCAAATCTATTTACTTTGTGAGGCCACTGAATTATTCCAGATCACGTGAGAATATCCGCCTTGGTGGAAATGGTATTGCCAAATCATTACTGGTGGACTCATTTCTACAGTCACACGGTACCATCATACATCCCAAGCCTTATTGCACCATGACATTTTTTAGTAGTACTTTATTTACAGAACTTTCTTTTAAATGTATTCTGCAAATGTGATATGGTTACATGTTATTTTAAATACTTTAAAGAAGAAAATGTCCTTTTAAGTTTGTCTCTTTCGTTCCTCCATTTGATTTTCCTTTGTCTTGGCATATATATTCTTTTAAGTGATTATACCAGGGCTGTCAGTCAATTAAAATATTTAATCGCATGATGTCCATAGTTAATCGCAAATTAATCGCAACATTTTTATCTGTTCTAAATGTACCTTTAACACAACAACCTCTGAACAATGACAAATATTCTCCTGAATATTCTCAATACAACAAGCTGGAACTAGGACTGAACGATTAATTGATTTTAAATCGAAATCGCAATTTTAAATGATGCGATTATGAAATCGCAAAGCCTGCGATTTAAACTTTTTTTTTTTTTTTTTTTATAATATAGCCTATACAGTATATATATATTAGGGCCGGGACTTTAACGCGTTAATTAAGATGAATTAATTATACAAAAATTAACGCGTTAAAAAAATTTACGCATTTTAATCGCACTTATTTTTGCACAGCGGAACGTTTCTCACTGGATGAGTTTCAGGGGTACCGATTATACTGGAGCACCAACTAACGTTCATGACTTCAAACAACAACAAACCACAGTGAACAATAGTCAAACGTGAACGAAGAAGCTGATGAGACCGCTTTGGTTGGCCCCATGGATGGGACATTTTGTTTTAAAAAACGGACGGATGGAAGCATCGATAAGAGCACGGTTGTTTGCAAATTATGCAAAAAGGAATTTGCATATCACCGCAGCACATCAAGCCTCAAGTATCACCTCAATGCAAAACATATAGCAGCTAGCGTGGACGGACCCACACCCAATTGGCGTTGATCAAACAGTGGCCTATGCAACAGAGAGATTTTATTTTTCATCAGGATATTGGAAGAATAGGAGGGATTGAGGTCAATCACTGGCACTTTTTTATTTTATTGTAAATGGTACACTTTATGTTGAACTATTTATTACGTTGTTGGTGCAACTGGCACTTTATGTTGAACTGTTTATTGTTTTGGCCAAGGTTATTGAGAGAGTTGGACTGAAATTGATTAGATTTTTTAAATCAGCTGTTGGTAAATCAACAAAGTCTGTTATGGCCTCTGAAGCAACAGAGAGATGTTTCCTAATAGTCAGGGTTTCCAATGTTCTGAATGTACTTGAAAGTATTGTGTTTTACTTCAAAAACAAAGTGTTATAGTTTACAGAAGGTCTACCTACCTATAGGCTACCTGAATCTCTGAAATGTACTGTATTCCTAAATATGCTATTGCTACACTTTATGGCAAAAATTGCACTTTTCTGTTGGTCTTGGTTAAGAACCTCCTTGAAAAAATAAACAATGTTTTGTTGCTTAAGCTTATGTATTCAGTCAT
>NW_011335519.1:0-7160 GCF_000735185.1 Notothenia coriiceps | reverse complement strand
CGGCCGAAAGCCGAAAGTGCCTTTTTAACCATTTTCGGCCGATAATTTTCGGCGGCCGAATATTCGGTGCATCCCTAATCATTATGGAACCTCTGAGTTGAGGTAGGTAGCACTACTACATAGTAGGGCTGCACGATATATCGTGTCGTGACGATAATCGCGATATTCACATCGCAGGACGTGAGATTTTCTTTTCTTTCTTTTTTTTAGGACTTGCGATATTAAGTAGGCAAATTAACTAAAACACGTGATGTTACAATTATTTTGCTGCTTGCTACAAAAGGACAACTTGCGCGGCTCTCATGTCAGGGGTGCTTGAGTGAGTGACATGCAGGCTCTGCATGCACAGCAAACCATCAATCACAATCAAATCTCCAAAGCAAACGGACCCGGTGATTACAGGTAAAAACACTGAATAAAGTAGTTTTATGTATTTCTCAGTTTGGCGCTGCTAACGGAGCTAGCTCAGCTTGTTGCTCTGATAACTTAAGATCCAGACATCCGTGACTGAAATCCTTCATCCTGTTAAATATAGTTAGAAAAATACCAATTGTATAGCATTACAGTTCAAGAAAGGATGGTTTGCGGGGGGAAAAACGGTCTTTTCTTCAATTCCTGTATTTTTTCATATCGCAATATATATCGCAGGGTGGGGGGAATCACAACGCCCTACTACATACAGTAGTGCAGCACATGCACCTGAGCAATTAACTAAATAACATATTAGATGTCATTTAAGGATTAATTTAGGTACACTGCTATTTGAATAGTCATTTCAGAATCAACTGAGTTACCAAAGAAAGCTGTTCTTCTAGAAAAGCTGGCTGTCCTTAGGCTTCTATTGGTTCTAATGTTCAACTCAAGCTTAACCAGGGTGACTGTTAACAAAACATTTTCTCCATTCAAAGGCTAGTGTCTTGCCTAGTATTATATTTATGTTGTTTTTACACCACTTTTGTTAACAACTCTTAAATGTACGTTGTGTCTGCAGCCCCTCCCTGCAGACGAGCTCCTGATCATGTCTCAGTATCAAGGATTGCGTACTTCAAGAGGAAGTTTGTGGATGATGAGGATGAGCCGCCCTTCAGCTTCAGGACTTACTGCCAGACTGTACGTTTTGACACACACACATTCTTAATACACTCAGTACACAGTGTATCCCAACTGACCTCATTACAATGCCATACTCTTAAATAACTCCAGTATCATTTTCTACTGTGAATTTAGCTTACAAAACATTTCAAAGCTGCAACCAAACTGCTTACTATTATACCGTATCATTTGTCATCATTCATTTTGACTGTCACTGTGTCAGAAATCATATTCATCCAACATGTCCTATATGATGTAATGTGATTACAAAGTGTCCTCTATAGTCACCTAACAGAAATAACAGACACTTAGGAGTCATAAAAATTCTGTTTTGCATGACTTACATATTTGTTTCAGTTATGGGAATGTATAAGGGCACCATACATTGTATAAATCTGCATGAAAGTAATACATGTTGGTGTTTTTCAAAAAACAATCATGCATGCAAGCATACAACACTGCTACCATCAGATGGGTTATAAGGGTAGTGCCCATTGGTGGAAGAAGTACTCAGAACCTTTACTTAAGTAGAAATCAAGTAAAAGCCCTAATTGAAACTGTGACTTCAGTAGAAGTACCAGTATTACGAGCAAAATGTACTTCATGTATTAAAAGGTATAGATATCATACTGTTTTTATAAAGGACAAATGCATGTTGGATCATTTAAATGTTGCAGCTTATCAATATGGGGCCAATTTACTATGTCAAATACTTAGTATATTAGCAATACAAGTCAGGCAAAATATTACTTAAGTACTGTAGTTGAGTAAATTTACTTTTTGCACTGGTAGTGCTACATTGGTTGAGTTAGGTTAACGATAGACAAAAAAGGGATTCATTAGCCTGCATCTCACTTTTTTGAGTTAGTTTGCATTAACATTATTTCTGCCAGAAAAAAATATAAAACCCCTTCACTCTGTCTCTCAAGTCATTTATATTTGGTGTCTGGGTTTCTATCAACTGACAAGGCTACATATATCTAACGTGTCCTCAGGTTGCTCCGGTGCTCGAGGAGCGCACCCACGTGCTGCGCCTCTCCCTGGAGAAGATGCGCTTCATCGACGACCCCGAGGCCTTCCTCCGGCGCTCCGTACTCGTGAACAACCTCCTCCGGCGCCTGCGGACCGAGATCCTCCTCCAGAGCGCCGACTGGTGCTTCCCCCCAAACGCCGCCTTCACCCCCGGCCCCCCGGCCCCCAGCGCTAACCCCTCCCACCAGGCCCTCCACGGAGCAGTGCCCACCCGCATCTGCTTAGCACCCCAAGCCGGACCTCCTTTCCGTAAGCGCTTCCGGGTGGTCCGTGCGGGGCAGGGGGATCTACGCCCCGACTCCGCCCAGACGTGCTGCTGCATCTACGCAGCGGCGGCGGCTGCAGGACACTACCTCCACCTGCCTTTCTCCATGTACGACGCAGCACTCTCCACCTGCCCGTCTGCACCGCACTCCTCTTTCTTTCAGCTAGCTGGCCATAGTAAGTTAGGGCTGACGGTGGCAATAGAAGAGCATGACGATGAGGATGAAGAGGAGGAGGAGGAAGAAGAGGAAAATGAAGATGAAGAAGAGGGGGAGGAAGAAGAAGATGATAGAAGAGAGGCAGGGACTTCCCTGGATGTTGTTAAGGACAAGTCAAGCCAGAAAAGCAGGACTAAGACCTTGCTGGGTCACGCACATATAAGGACAGAGGAAGACCGCTGCATGACAGATAGGGAGGAAGAGGAGGAGGAAGAGCAGGAGAAAGAGGAGGAGGAAGAGGAGGAAGGGCAGGTTGTTCTTCAAAAAGTCAGCCTGTGGCACCGCAGGGCTCATAGACACTGATCTTGCTTTCTGAGAATGTAAATGTAACGATGACGACAGCTGTCCTCAGATGAAGATACTTTCTCCTCAGACGATGGAGGTGTGAGCTACCTACTATAGTAATGCCAAGTCAGCTTTATTTGGATGCGCTAATACAGTGGTGCATGTTTTTGTAGGCCGACCCGGAAGTTAGCATCACAGGGGCTCCCTCAACAAATATCAAATGTGATTTTTCCATTGGATTTTGGAATATTGCAGAAAATAAACTCTCTGGCAAACACATGTTTATGATACTTAACAGTTTTCATTCAGAATGATAATCTCCACATATTAACATATATTTTTCTTCACGTGAATTTGACGGCAAAATTTAAAAGGTTGAACTCGCTTCAATCGCGTCTATCTGAGTCTTTACATTGATTTGAACGGACGCGATGCGATCCAAAAATCATATCGCGTCCGGTGTGAATGCACTGTTAGACATTCACGAGTGGGATATTAACTGACGTATTCTATGTTGTAAAACAAAACATGGAAATCTCTTCAGCTTGTGTTAACCACAGACCTTATTTTGGAAATATAACAAAAAATACGTTGAAAAACGACTTCAAGACGAGGGAGTTTAGGTGTGCTAAAATGCTAACTCATTTCCAGAGCTTAGGACTCATTCCTGCACTACTCTATAAACTTCAGGATTGCGCACATCAACTTTATTATTTTGCTTGTGTTAAGATCACGTAAAAAAAAACTACATAGGAAGATCTTGGCCACTATTGGCACTGGAATACTTTTGAGAGATAGATAGATAAATAGGCTAAGGTCACATAGAGTGGGATCTTCAATCCTAAAAGTAAAGTGAAGGGTCTCCAAGACCATTTTTACAGCCCCACAGCACAAAACTAAAGGTCTTAGTAGGGTTTATATTGGTGCACCGGTCTTGTTTCAGGACCCTAAACAAGCCTACAAAAGGTGTTGTGGATTTGGGAGTGTGTGCTTCTGTGCATGTATGTGCGTGAGTCAGCAAGATATTATGTAGCATTTTAAAACTTGATTGAAGCAGTTGTTTTAATTAAACATGGGTATATTTTAAAGCTGTCTCAGGCAATGGCGTGCGACTGTGCTGCAGTGGCGGCATCATGTGTTTTTCTTCAGATTACTTTAAGAGACAACAATCATAAACATTTAAAATGTTAAATCTCAAGTTCAAGTGCCTTAGTGTTTTTATAGATTCTTGTATATTGTGTGTTAATGTAATTCTTCTTGTTGCTAAGTATCTTGCATTCCAAGTGACTGCGTTTGACTGAAACAGGACATAGGCATGTAGTTAAATGCAGGGATTCTGTGTCTATGAAAGCTCAAACTGAATTTCAACACTCAAAATGCATGTTTTCAAGCATTACGTGTCTTGACAACGCACACACTTGAAAGCAACTTTCAAGTGAAGTTGCTAAAGTCTTGTTCAAAACCTCCTTTACTTAGATTCAATCAGGAGAGGCTTGTTATGGTTGGGTCGCTCTGTCCATTGATGAAGTTTCACCAATAGTCTGCAGCATTATGGATTATAACCAATAAGGTTCATCACGGAAATACATGTATAGCAAACACAACAGGACAAGTCAGATTCACTCAGTTCTATTTGAAGTTAAAGGAATAGTTTGTCATTTTAGGGGATATACTTGCAATTAAAACCTTTTTGCAGTAACAGTACCGGCACTTCTAAAGCTGACTAAATGACATGTTATATCCCAATGGTTTTACGAGGGGAGCCTTACTCTGGCTAGATTTGTAAAACTGTGCATAGATTCACGACCAAAGTTTTTGGTACACACAAAAACAGAAATATGCATACGCAGATTTATAAAGGTTCATGATATTGCTCATGACATTGTTTTAGGTCCCTGTGCTTAAGCATAGTTTTCAATCGGAAACACGGACGTTTCTGCACCCGACCAGGAAATAGTCAAACAACATGTGTCATTGTTATACTTTGGCAGCTGTATGGATTTAACTATTTTAATACAAATATTAAAATAGGTAAATTAAAGAGCTTTAGAAGTGCTTGGAGGCTGTTTCTACCATGGATGTACTAAGAGGTTTGGATAAAGTGTTGGAGGCGGGGCCCTGTTCATTCCTTTGAAAATTGCTCAGTGGGGCATGAAGCCAACATGGCTTGACTCTTGTGTTCAAAAATACCTGGATCATTCCAGGATCTGGGCCCATAGAGTATGTGTTTACCTTGAGCCCCGCCTCCAATCCGCTGCGTCACAGCCCAGACTCAGCTCTTCCAAATATTTGGAGAAGCAAAACATTCTAGATTGGCTTTAGTGTATTTTACAACTTTTATGTCCCAATCATTTAACAAAGGGCTATTGAAATGTTCTTAATGGGAAGTGTATTTAGCAAAAAATACACAGACGCATCTTTCCCAATGTAATTCAAGAGAAAAAAGTATTTTTGGGCTCAATGACATCACGGACTGACACATAAGTTGTAGTACCACCATTTGGCCACTAGGAAAATCTAATTAAACGCTTGGCGCAGTTTCAGGGGTCTTGGTTTCTACCTGCTTCAGTCTTTGTGCTAAGGTAAGCTAACTGGTTGCTACTTCGTATTTACATTCATGACAGTGATGTTAATCTTACTCTCAATAAGAAATAATGTTTCTAGTGTTGCAGGCAATAGAATTTAGTAAACATGCATCTCAACATACAGAGCTAAATATCACGTCCTTATCAAAATCTGACAGGCTTAACATTTGTTATTAGGCTAAAAGAAACCATTCAAGGACAGACACAATAACAAGCTCTAATCTACATACATGAGCCTTTCATGACGGCATGATCAGTGGTTTCTTGTTTGTTGGTGTGTTTCGTTTGGCGCCTCTGAAGCTTAGGTTCCTCAAACTGGTGACAAACCAAAGCAGTTTAAAACGTAAAGAATACATCAGTCAGTATTGTTTTTATTTTTTGTGACGCACCATAAGGTCAAAGAATTGGATGGTCTTTGTGCTTGGTGGAATTATTCCCGCCTTGCCACTTGTCATATAGTTTTTTTCAGATGTATAACAGTTTGCATCCCTACGATGGCCTCCCGGTGAAACATCTACAACTAGACAAGTTGAGTACCAGCCTATTTTGTTTCTCTAAAACCTAAATAATAAAACCCTGTGATTATCAGTGGTATTTTTTAAAGTTGAATCATTTTTGACAAAGCAGTATTTGTTTCTGGGACGAAAACATTTAACTGCATTGTCTGTTATCAAAATAAAAAAAGAGCTATTCTGCTCTGACAATTTATGTGATGTTCTGTGACCAGTGTAAAGATGAGTAAAAGAAATGTTAAGAAAAAAACTTGCTTCCTCCTTTATTCCTTAACATTGTAGTTCACAGTACAATAACATACAGTGTGTGTATATGTACATGTATACACTATTGCAGACCTCTAAGAGTGTGTGTGTATTTATCACTGTTTGGGGATGCCATTATGTTTACACATTTGTGTTGTGGGGACCTCTGAGGCTGTGTTGGTATTTATCATTATTTGGGGACACCATTTTGTTAACACAGTCACGTAAAGGGGACCTCTGAGGTTACTGCACACGCCAAAATGTCTTTCAGTTGTCAATTTGCTGCTCAATTCTTGTAAATTGTTTTGACATTACGCTCAGAGCATGTCACCCCCACAATCTTCCTTACACTCCCTAATATCTATATAGGGATGCATGCTCAACAAAAAGTCATTGGATTTTTCTGAATATTGTAGAAAATAAGATCTGTGGCAAACTGCCTAATTTAGTCACTTGTTTGCAGCCACCATTTTTAACCTGTTCCACCCTGAGCCTGTTTTTCAGGTCTCAGGCTCGAAAATGACATTCCCAAAACAAATGACCATATCTTCCCTTATAAAAGGGTTAAATTAATAATCTTTGTTCTCAAAGTAATTATAAACCTGTGAGTTGGATGTAGAAAAGTCAGAATCAATATAGATGTTTTTTATTTTAAAGAAAATTCAGATTGAACATAGTAAAAAACTGTAAATTATAGTGTCCGTCCAAAAGTTCTTTTTTACTTATAGTGAAAACTACCCTTGGATGATGGTAAGGTAGACTAAAAGCTTTATGAATCCAAAGTACAACATACAATAAGTACCCTGTATCAAGATTGATGCAAAACAAGTGACATTTGACTTTTTCAGAGAGATTTAGCAAAAGAAACTCCACCTCTGGGGCCATTTGGGTGGAAATGGGCGTTTTTGTCGTTTCTCTGGAACCCA
>NW_011335518.1:11503-25461 GCF_000735185.1 Notothenia coriiceps | reverse complement strand
TATGTCCATAATTGGTATTAAAATGTCTTGAGAGGCTTAAAAATACTGGGAAGTAGGGATGTCCCGATCACCTTTTTTTGCTCCCGATCCGATTCCGATCATTTGATTTTGACAATTTGCCGATACCGATTTTTCCCGATCCGATCTTTATGCAATGCATTAAGAGAAAAAAAAGCATTGAAGTTATCCCTTAAGGTTATTTTTTTATTTAAATTGGATATTCTATCCAACATGATATAGCTTCTTTTCTTTCAGCATTGGATCAAAAACAAAATAAAGCTTTCAGTACTCGTTAGCTTACTGCTACAATTCGACACTGCGCCCACTCTGTTGCCAGATTTGAGAGAAATAAGCAACCAGGTCTATGAAAACAAGCCCCAAAGAAGCAACACATACATGATGTTCTGTAATTTGAAACCAAAACTAAGGCCTGAGGATGACTTTAAGACGTGAACATGGTACTATTTTTTGTTTTGTAACATTGAATAAAAAAAATAATAAAATAAATAAAAAATAAATCGGATCCCCGATTTTTTTGTCCCGATTCCGATCTTTTGAGAATCACGTGATCGGCTCCGATCCCCGATCACGTGATCGGATCATCTCTACCCCCGACTGTTGTGTCGCCTCACGTCTCCTGCGTCTTGGCCATGTGTCGCACTGGAACACACCGCAAAGACTTCAGCCGACGGCCAAGAAGCACGTACACACTGCGCATGCGTGAGTGGCAATAACTCTCCTTACCAGCAGGTGGCGGTAGTGTGTATTCGTCATTCAAAAGAGGCAACAACCGGAAGACAGACTGCGTGATACACCGAGAGAAGAAGAACAGACTGCGTGATATAAACAAACAACAAATAGCGTGTGCGTTGGTCTTCGGTTTCTGCATTCCAGATCGCTATGATGAGAAATAAACTCTTGCGTCCAGCTGAGATGAAAATGAAAAAGAATAGCCGTCTGTGTGTGCCTTCTTAATCTTTTGTTTGGGTCCCTCACTTCCGTTTCGCTTCTCATGCACTGATTCGCTAAGCTGAACAGCCAATCAGAGTGATTTATTTGACCGACAGCCTTTGGCCGATTGCCAAAAATCGGCCAAAAAGATGTCGGCACGGCTGAAAAGACACGACGGTGCGGGACACACCAATCTGAGTAGGGCCACACGACGCTCATCGACGGCCAGACATCTATCGACGGCCAAAATCGTCCCGGTGTGTCTGGGCCTTTAGATAGATGATGCAAAAACACCCGTCTCACACACACACACACACACACACAGAAGCTGCAACATGTGACAAACCTCAACCTCACATACCTTTGATCAGACTATTTGAATAAAGACAGTTATTAACGTCTCTGATTATTTGATGGATTAAAAACTCCACATTTGATTCCCTGGCTTTATAAGTTAAGTTACTTCACTGTTAAGATAGAGGCAAATAGTCATAGTCACCATATGAAAAACAATATTACGCAAGGAAGAATAGTCCCATTTAGCTTTCATTTTGCAGGTCAGTGAGGCCATTACCATCACATTAAACAACAAACAGAATGCAGCATTGCATACGGCCAAATATTGATCTGCTTAGTGTTGCTATTCAACTAGCAGAGATGCTGCAACAGTATAAAACCAATGTTAATCCACCTATGCTTCTTTTACAGTGCAGGAATTGAATTTACCCAGCTAACAAGCTCACAGGAATGGATTTAACTTCATTTCACAGAAGTAAATATCCTGCATATCCTAATAGCTTAAACACAGGAAACGCTGTTTGTTTACAAAGGGGGTGATGTTGTCTTTAAGTGACAAACAGGAGGTCACAGCTTTTTAATTACACATGTAACTTGTTGTTCTGTGACTGGCGAAACCACCACAGTTTAAGTGTAAACCAGTGTGTTTGTAAGCGTGTGTTAGCATTTAAATGGATTCACTAGTGGATTCCCAGTCTGGTTACCTGCTCATTTCTATGTATATTACATTTACACCTATTTACAGTAACATGTATGAGACAAATGTGTGTGTTATGGAACCAAAAGTGTTGATAATAGCATGCCAAATATGTCTCACAAGGAGAAAAAACCCATCTATATATAAATGTACATTTGAAATGAACTGTTAAATTCATAAACATGTTGAACAAATGCAAGAACAACATGTTTACTTTACAATGTCCACTTACATTATTGTACATTATTTATGTTGTTTTGAGTTTTCTCTTTTAAATGATGTTTAACTGTCAACATTATGTATATGTATATGTTCTATGTTATTAATTTAACTATGACTTTTTTATTGTAACTTTGTTTTATATATTATTACTTCTTCTTTTGGGGGTTTTACATTTGTGTAATGTCTTTTGCTGAAAAAAACGAAATGCCAATAAAAATATTTAAATATATTCAAGTGAGTTAACGATTACTGCGAAGGATAACGCTGATTAATGCTAATGTAAATAATACATTCATATTAAAATAATAATAAAACGCGTAGCCTCTCTCAGTCTGGTTGCCTTTTACCAGTTAGGCCAGACCTGCTGTTGTGGTTTCCATGTATATCGTAATAACACCTATCTACAGTAACATGTGCGAGACAAATGCACGTGCTACCATCCCAAAAATGTTGATGAAACCACCCCAAACATGTCTAATGTGAATAAAAACCCCACATGGAGCTCACCCCTCTCCGTTCGATTCCAACAGCCGCAGTCGGCGCTTGCAGGTCGGACACAATCCGGACGTTTTCCCCTTATGTGTGTGGAGGAAAAAACAGCTCTTTTTAATCCTTTTTTTCCAGATACACTCCCGTTTTCCTCACACTAGCATTCCAGGGTCATGGCAGAAAACATGTGTAGCTTCTGGGTAACCTAATCGTTGTGCTTCCGTGACAGTTTCTGCCATTTCATACCAACGTCGTCGAAACCTTGCGATGTTTCCTGCTGCACAATGAGGTGCGTTCAAGACACACTGCGCGTTCCCGGGGAAACCGGAAGCGGCGATTTTGCAACGTTTTGAAGTGACACCGAAAACATAATAACTATTTTACTTTTTAACTGTCTTTATACATATACATTGTATTTACAAAAATAAAAATATTATATTTGATACATGATTACATGATTACACGGGATTTAGTCCACTATCAGAAACCGGAAGCGACGGTTTTGCAATGTTTTGAAATGACACCGAAAACATAATAACTATTTTACTTTTTAACTTTCTTTTTACATCTAGATATTGTATACAAAAAAACAACCAAATACTCACATATTTAACACATAAATGCACGGGATTTAGTCCACTATCAGCAGCTAAAACCCTCTTTAACTGTGCAATATGGTGATGTATTAGTATTAAAATATATTAAACTGGATTGTACAGTGAGAGAGGGTTTTAGCCGCTGATAGTTGACTAAATCCTGTATATTCCTGTATTAAATATGTGTGTATAAGGTTTTTACCGAGTGATGGTCGAGTTATTTCCATGTATTTATGTGTTAATCATGCAGTTGCAGCGTTAATATATTTTTTAAAGCTAATAAACCACAGCAAATATTGTAATATACGCTTTCTTATAGATAATTGTTTTAATATATTTTACACTGTACACATTTACCAATTTTACATTAATGTGTTAATGTGTAAGAAAGCATTTAAGATGTTTTATAGGTTTATTTTGTTCTATTTACCTTTAACAGTTGTATAGCTATAGCTTACTTTTCAAAATATAACAGGGCATGCTTAAAGGTTTAATGAATTAGAGATTTGCAAATTGCAACTCATTGATATACATATTTGAGTGAAAAATTGAAGTGTATTCTCAGTATTTTTCTGGGACATGGTTGGTAATTCATTGGTAATATAAGTAGACTCACCATATTTTAATTGCAGAACTTTAAAGCCAATAAATAAAAGAGTAACTTGTATTTCCATGCTATGAAGAGACATAATAGCATGTTGATATTTTTGTTATAATTGACTGTTTACTTAATCCAAATGAATATTTTAAAAATCGTGAACACAGCCCCGCTAGTCAGTTTGATTAACTGTTATCATAAGTGTCAGTTTGACTCATATGAAAGCCTACAGGCACATTCAGGTATCACCTTGACATTTCTCCTGCATGTTGGTGTGTTAATTGTTGCGTGGGCTGAAACGGACAGGCGTAAATCCAGACTAAGTTACAAGGCTAAATGTGGCCGGCGATAAAGTGATGGGTAAATGGACAAAAACATGATTAAGCTGCAAATAATCTGCCCATAGTTTGCGCACAAGACAGAAAAGAGCAGAACCAACCTTCAGATGGACATATAAGTCAATTATTTAAATTGAGTTTTTATAAAAATCCCTTTTTTCTCACTTTAAATAATAATAAGAACACATTGTCAAGCACTGTGTCATGGAAGGATATATCAGCCGTGACATTTGGGTATCACCCAAGCCATTTGTAGTGGCCAATCAACCTAATCTATGTAAGGTCCTAAAGGAAAGTGGGATAATCAATGTGTCACTTGTGGTTGGAGCCTCAGATTAACACCGTGCCGCCTACAGGGGCTTGGTGCTTTGCTGCCCCATCTGCCGTTAGCTAGCCCTGCAAATCCAATTATGTTCTTACGTCCCCAAGTCTAAAAATAGATGAAAACGAACAGAATCGCAGGAACATACGTCACGTCATTAGTTGTGAGGAAATGATGTTGAAGAGCTGATATGTCCTTTGTGCGGAGACAATTAAGCTGTCAATTAAGAAAATGACTGTGTGTTTTACCAGCCGCAATGACTGACAGTAGCACGAGGATAAAAGCGATGTGGTGGAATGGCAGCAGGGGATGTATCGGAGGAAGAAGGATTAAAGTGGCGGATGTCTGAAGGAATTTAAGAAGAATCTCCTCAGATACCGGATGAAATAAGGTAGGCCGCGTTATTTATTTAAACCAATATATAATGTCTGTTTCTCAATAAAACACCTGTACTGTAGGTATTGACATGTTTGCAGGCACATTGCATAAGGGGGTATAAGGTGCAGGAATTCTTACTTATTCAGTAGCTATAATAACACAATTTCAATCTGGGATGTAAGAACATTCAATAAGAACAAGCCTAACCCTAACCCTAACCCTCCTTTTAACCTTTACTCAACTCACACAAGATAGAAGCTGAAAAGTAGGGCAGATATCTCTGGAAAAATTAAGGAAACAAACAACACAGGTCTCCCTTGAAAAAGAGATCAATGATCTCAATGGGATTCATCTGATTAAATAAAGGCTTGAAATGAAATGAACACAAAGTAACGCTTATATTTGTTCAATACGACAACAAAGTAGTGTAAATTATTTATTTGGCATAATTATTGCCAAATTAACTGTAAAACTTGGGTATAACTACTCGCATTTCTTTCACCACTAATTATATTCTATGTGATTTAAAAAATCTAATAATGGTAATTTCTCACACAAGACATTTTGACCTGTAATAGCAGCAAAAGCATATTATGTTTAAATCAAACATATATCGTGAGTTAATTTGATTTAGCTGCTTCATTTTCAGGGTCCTGGTACTCTGCATGCTGTCACTGTCAGGACTTATTAAGATGCTTTAAGAGAAGCTAGGTTGGACAACTCAAAAGGTCTGCTGTAGCCTTTGCTAATTGTTTTGGCAACACTTGACCCCATGTTGTGTTGGATGAATCAAATGTAGACATAACCTGATTACCAGACTTGGCAAACTGCAATGTAACCAGACATGCCTGCGTTTGTCATTGTTTTACATTGGTTCTTGTGTCATAGGTCAGGGAGTCAAATAGACTCATAGGGTGTCTAATCAGCACAAATGCTGTACTCTCAATTCAATTCAAGCAAGAGGAAGTAGTTATGTCATCAAGGTATACGAATAAGCCTTCCTTCTTGCTTTCCTTATCTTACCCTCCAAAATGAGAAGGAACTCGGGAACCAAAGACCTCCGGCAAGGCCATGCATTCACATTGTTCTTGGATGGTCCCATTTCCCGGTTTTGGATGTCACTGTTCTTACTTCTGTGTGTTTATGAGCTTTAAGTCTTAATGTGGAACCAACGTAGACGCTTAAAGGAACTGTTTTGTTGTCGCTCAAAACACTTAAACAACAATTTGGTAGCTGTTTCTGAGCAGGGGGCAACCTCTAGTTCTGGCCTTAAGCTTGGAATATTTCAAATGGCCAGCAGGAGGCAACTGTACTTGTTGCCAAACTAAGTCCACTGACAGAAGTCTACAAGAAAATTACCCTCTATCTAACTTGATTTATTACCTCATGCAACATGGTAAACACGAGTGTATGGTTTCTCAAATGAGTTTCAAGTTGTCTAACATCGGGATGTTAATTTGGTACATTTTGGTCACGATAAAGCAGGGGATGCTTCAGTATGTCCCCGTCTGGTTCCGTGTTTCCGTCTTGGAACTTTTAAAGTGATTTAAGTTCATACAATGGTATCGTAACCTTTCTGGTCCCCTAAAAAAGTATATTCTTTCTCTCCTGTCTCTTCTGATTCCACAAAAATAAAAATTCAACATTTGAGGCTAAAAAAAGTGTAGTCCAGAAACCAATCTTTGACGTCACAGTTGTTTTACATGTGGTTCAGGCTTGAAAGGTCATTCATGTTTCGCTAGCTGAAAAAAAACACCAGGCCACGTTATTATGTAATCCTGCTGCCTGATAGACAAGCAAGCCGGGTTGAAAAACATAACCTCCTTGTCAGAGGTAATGAGATGATTATAATAAGAAGCTTCCTGGAGGAAACATCCGTTCATTGATCTGATTGTCAAAACGATTAGTGAAAACTCAGACTACAGAGAACCATGCTGATGGTCAGAGGGCTATGTTAATCTGTTTATTCACTGTAACCATAAGCTCAGGTCAGTGGTATGGTTAGAAAACAAATAAATACCACAACCCTCAAAGGCTTGATGAGGCAATAGTTTCTTTGTGTGGACCAATATGTTTGTAAATGGTTGCCTCCAACAAACATTGTGTCCAACATCTTACATACACCAATAAAAAGGCATATCATGTACAAATACTTTCCCACAACCTTTTAAAACTAAAACTGCACCTTCTTCGGGAACCTCCTGTTTGAATGTGAAAATAATTGTGGTTAGTATAGATGGCTTTAAACTGGTGGGGAAAGCAATTATCCTAAGTGTTTGATGTGTTTCCAATTAGATCTAATGCCACTAAACCCTAAGCTCGCCTGTCTAAAACTCTGACCTCTGACCTCTCAAAGTTCACTGCGAACTTACTTAATGGTGGGATGCTAGCCTGAGGAGTAATCCTGCTTATTTAGAACTGACACTCCCCACAAGATTCAAGATCCAGTAATAGTACTATTTCAGTATTTTATCCATCAGCCGGTAAAATTGATAGAAAAAATACTCACTAGCAAAATCACAAAGAATGATTGTGATTTGATTTGTCTGCAAAACAATCGGTAATGTATTTAGGTCGTCCATTAAGTTTTGTAGACGGTTGCAATTGCGTTTTTTTGTAGAGGTAAAGTGAAAAGATTTTTCTCATGTGTGTATGTTTCTTATTTTTCTCATTTTAACATGTCAAAATGCTGTGTAGGGAAGCCGTATCCATTTATTTTTCATGACAGAACCATCATTGCATCCTGTCACTGCATCCCAAAATAAATGAGTTTGAGCAGAGCATGACCATGACCATGCCTGGCAACCATTACCACTTCCATCACAGGAAAGTCTACACCCCTATGAACACGCTTCAGTAACCACCAAATCTCTTTTTGGAACGAAGCTCATTTGCATTGAAGGGGGCCAACTTGCACCAAATGCCTGCCTAGTACCTTACTTAAAGGTGGGGTAGGTAAGTTTGAGAAACCGGCTCGAGATACAATTTTCGTTTGATTCCATGGAATGCTCTGAACATCCTGATAGCAATGAATATCTTAAGTGCTTTGACAACAAATCCATAAATAAATATCATCTGTGGAAGCCGTGGTGCTGTAAAAAGCACGACCAATCATCTGAGCCGGCCCGGCTAAAGTAACTGGATGGCCTACCTGCCTGTCAGCCTTCCATCTGTGCACACACTTATCTCGTGCCCTCATTGGTCATGTGCGCGTTCGTGTGTGTTGGAGGAGGGGCTCTGTAAGGAAGTGGCAGATTTTTTCCGGTTGTATTTTCAAATTCCAGCGCACTCGAGCTGGTTTCTCCAAAATGACCTACTTCACCTTTAACAGGTGAATAATACTGTTTAATATATGTTTTGATATATATTTAAGAAGTATAATATACTGTAAGAAAAGCATATTTTTTAATTTACTAAGGGCCGCAGTTGGACCCTGAGCCGTAGTTTGGACACCCCTGATTTAGGGTAATGAAACAGTGCTTAACTAGAAATGATAGCTGAGCGATATGAAGAAAATCAAATGTCACAATATATTTGACATACCTTGTTATGGATATTGTGACGATATTTCAGAGTTGACCATTAGAGGCCCTATTATGCTTTTTGGTGTTTTCCCTTTCCTGTAGTGTGTTATGTCGTTTTTTTTGCATGTAAATGGTCTGCAAAGGCTACAATCCAAAAGTTCCCTTCCCTGTAACACCTCCATCGGACTAATTTTTTCACTTCCGTGACATAGTGACAATACATTATACAATACATCAACACATTGTACTTGATATGCTAAGAGGCAGGACATATTTTAAGGAAAATAATAGTACAGCTAGAACACTCTGATTAATTCAGAAATGTACACCACTTCCTGAATTGCAGACTATTAATCCAGGAAAAGACAAAAGTTAAGGTTTCACCAAATGCAAAATCCAAGACGAATTCTACTCCCATATTGGCATTTTATCGATATACTGGGCAGCCAAACTAGAAATGCAGGGTTGTGATTTTTAAGCTTTTCAAGTGGCATTGTTTTCATGTCAATTATGTAGTAAATGTGTTGGACTTATGCAATTTCTGGACAGATTTTAGGCCTATTAGTTCGATACAAGATCAAGTAGAGCGATGACACGTGTGTTGAATTGCCACATTCAGGTCTAATCATTAGGTTGAGATGTAATTAAATTCAGCGACTTCAAATTTGAGTCTCCTGAGATAGGAGCAATTTTTTTATTCCCTCACTTGCCCTTCCTTCTCTTCTGTCACTTTCAGATTTCTTTCTCTCTCTTGAGTTTGAATCAGTCCCTATAATAAGGACTCTCTGTGGGAGCTATCAAAAGCCTGCAGTGCTGGATTAGAAGAGAGTGTCTGGGCCAGGCGACTGGAAAGCCAAGCATAATCTTCAAAAAGGGAGATTAACCCCTGCTGGCCCTCGCTGATGATTCCCCATTTACAGGGGCCATCGTCACAGGAAAAATACTCTGGGTGTTAATTGATATGTTTTAGTCTCAACGTTTCGAAAGTTGTCTAAAGATTGAATGAAGTCACCCAAAGTTGAGCTTACTCAGAGGAAGTAGTTGAAGAAGTTTTCATGGAGAGTGATGCGTTTTTAAGCTCATAACCACACTCACTGCTATCTAGTGATTATCCAAAGAGCCACAGGGACACAATAGTGCTTCCCTCCTATCTGCGTTTGATGCATTCGAGCTCCGCAGACATTTTATTGTTCTCATTTATCCTTGGCTCTGCGAACATTTTCCTCAATGGAAAGACGGATGGGAATGAGAGTTGAAGCAGACGAAACAGAAGCCTCTTTTTTAAACTTTTTTTAAAGAGAACAATGGAAGCTGCTGTGGAGAAATGAGATTACTGCCTCATTATTGTCTTTCTCTCCTCTGCTTTTTTTCCCTCCAGAATATTCCATTCAAGTAATCTCATTGCCAGATGAAACAAGTGTGCAATTTAGCCCTCCGAAGAATTTATTAAGCATTCAAAGCTTTTGCCACTGCCGGAAGAGAAAGCTCGGAAATTAAATTATAGTTTTATGCTCAAACTGCTCTGCCCCGTTCTTTCAAATAAACAAAGAACTTATTTTGTCTTCTTTCAATATCATTTATTTAATGATTATATGGTTGATTTGGTGGCAAAATTAGGCAACATGGCATCTTAATTTCTCGGACGGATTACGTACCTTTTGTGTCTTTCCTCAATTCTCTCATTGGCATGTCTGTAAAATGAGTTGCCTTGAAGATTTAACACATGTGCTGCTGCTTTGCATGAAAAACATATAATTAAAACTCTAGATCTGGATTTAATAACAAAAGCAGAAGAATGAAAAAACTGAGTCCTGAGAAAAGCATTCAGTGCATAGTTGTGTTTACAGCAGATTCATCTATAGGCTCCTGACGCCACTAAACATCACCCAGAATATCCCAGATGTCCACGCCGTAAGAGATATGGAGATTAAGAACATGCAAGACCTTGAAGATTAACCCATAAGGATCCACATCTGCTACTAAGCTTACAGTACCAAAGATCACGTTCACTCTCGCATTGTCTATTAGTCCTCCGTGCAGCAAAAACAACGGCGGTAAAATAATACGGAGAATCCCCTCACTGCTGCTCTACCCATCTGGCAGAGAGGTGCAATCCGCTCTACAGGTTCATCGGGGGACAGCCAAGAAGAGCAAGGCGGGTCAGGTGGGTCTCTTTGGATGTAATCCTCCTGCTTCTATGAACAAAACAAAATCAAAAGTTCCCAGCAGTTACACAATCCCTGTTAGGAAAGGCTCAGTGCACCTTGGGTCTCCCAGGGGCAGAATTAACTTTTCCAGGCACTAATCCGGAGATAAGCCCTGAAACAGAGGCCTTCAAACTGCGCTGTGTTGCCGCACTGTACTCAAAACGCATGAAATGCCCCATGGAGCTGTTGTGTTTGCTACAGTTGGAACTCCCTGCAGATCAGTACCGACGAGACTAAAGTTCTGATTTTAAGATTCATGTCATGCTCTTAATGAAAGTTGATTCAAAACATAACATTTAGCGTCTTCCAGCTGTAATATTCTAAGAAACAGTTGCATGCCTTTCATGCTGACTGAGTGACATAGGTTAATAATCAATGACATCATTAACAACACCCTCCTCGAGACCTATATACGACAATACACAGCCTGGCCTAAGAAAACATCTTGAACACTTCTTCTGGTTGGATTTGGCTGACATTTCATGAACAAGCGTTTCAGAATGGAATGGTAATTAATCAATGTCCCTGAAGGTTAAGTGAAATCTAACTGACTAATCAACAGTGAGAATTAAAGGAGGAATACATGGAGATTAAACAGAGAGGAAAGAAATCAAGAAAGGGAACTATCATTTATTTTTGTTATGCACCATAATTCTCTTGATTGTAGTACATTCTGTGGAATTACAAATGTAGACTCTAAGAAATGTGACAACAACAACAACAACAACAACAACAACAGATTACCTAAAATCAGATGCTGTTGAAAGCACGGCCAGTGATCCAGCCAATGAGAATATCATTTATTTTAAATATTTGTTTACAAGACACTGTTTGAGATTTAAATGGCTGATAAAAAAAGTACTTTACCTTAACAGCAAAAGTCCATGTGGAAAGTAGTTAGCATACAAGCTTTTAGGAGGATGTATTTTGCATTCTTAAACGTTTTACTTTTTATTTTGATTCATAAAGCATTTTCTCACTTCCGATTCCCAATTCATCGTGGAAAAAAAGTGTCTCACAGGTTGAGTGATTGATTGAAAAGTTTTAATTTTGTGGGTAAAGTTTTTGACATAGTCTCGTTTAAAAATACTAATTTCTCATATTTCCTATTACCATAAGCGGGAGTGTATGTCCACAGCACCAGCAGGCAGCAGTAGGGTGCTGTGGATTGGCTCTATACTAATGACCCTGCTATAAAATGAATGCCAAGTTAATGCATGGCACACTGAAAAGATCATAATTGGACATACTCTCAATCTGACCTCAACCACCCATCTATTTGTTGCCTTGGATAAGCAATGCTGCAAACCATTGCAATCCAATGGGGGCAGTAAATCACATAGACCTGTCCTCTACTATCCACCTTGCAATCGTGGACACCGACTTTGAAAGATTAAACACAAGGTCTCCAAAGGACTGTTGCAATTCTGGAGCAAGACACTCGTTGTTTCGTATGCCTGAGGTAGAGCAAGAGGATTTCAGAGCAGGAGTTTTCTGGCTTTATATCTCTGATTCAGCTGGGGAAATCAGGGTTGTTATAGTGAACGTATTATGTTCCCCTCTCAGAGCCTTCTACTCAGAGAGGCTTTTGAACTCCTACTGCTCCACTGGAGCTGCTCAGCTGCCAACGGTACACTCCTGTGGTGGTACTTGGCAGCTTGCATGTGCGAATGTGTGTAATTTGAAGGCCTTTAAAAAAAGAAAGGAAAAAAAGCATGCCTGCTTAGTAAACATCCCCTAAATAAAAAGCTGTTAAGATCCCCTCTCAGTGGCTTTCTACATTTTTTTATAGCATTAAAAAACAGCAGTTGTTCCTCCATAATTTTAAGAAAAATCCAAGTTTAGATGATAACCTTCAATTTTATTTTCCTGTCTGAAAGTTAAACCACTCTTTTTCTTTTATTTATTTTTTTACATTTCTCTCTTTTATGTTTTAAATGTTATTGATAAAGGTCTACAATTTGGCTGAAGGTATTCTGAACCACATACCTGTTACATAATGGCAATGTTTTGGCTAAACATGCTTGCTATTTTGGATGTGAAGTGAAAGATGACTTGAGAAAAATGTCAAGTTTATGTATCAGGTATTTTTAGCCTCATTGAGTGAACAACAAGGAAAGCAAATCCTTAGGCACATATAGAGATAGGCATTACACTCAGCTATAGCATTTCATATCTTTTCTGAAGAGCCTCTTCAAAGGGAGTGGGGGGAACACAGGGGGATAAAAGCTCCAATGGAGTTTAGCTCTGTACTTTACAGAGAAGGAGAAAAAACCCTTCTGCTCTCCGGACACAGTGGTTTCTTGAAATTAGAATTAAGCCAATTTGGTTGGCTAAAAAACCCCCAAAAACGTAATGGACATTTTGTCAGCAGTAGCTAATCAAACTTATTTTCAGAAATTCGCCAGACAACAGAATGAAAGATATTGCTGCTTTTGGTGTACCAGACACGAAAGCGTTTGAAATTATCTCAGTTTCAGCATGAAAAAGTTCAAAGTGAAAGTTTTTATCATGTGAAAGTATTTGACAGAGTTGGGGACAGGTATAGTTGAGGATAAGGTAGAGGCTGGACTATTGCATGCAAGGTTATTGTAAGTTATTAATAACTTACTGAGAAAGTTCCAGTTTTCATTGAGTAAGTTGGCTCTCTTCTTTGTGGCTTGCAAATTGTTGTAAAACCAAAGTCCAGCATGGGTACATTTTTTCCGCAATCTACTCCAAATCAAATTCTGACCCAACTTGACCTGTTGATATGAGTCCTGTGAACTGACCCGTGATTAAACACACTGGTTATGTTTAATGTGCTATATTTTTACATTTGTTTTAACTGGTTTCTTCATTTTTTTTATCCAAAATGCAGCCGAGAAAAAGTACGTTTTACTGGCTATATACCCAATGCCGAGATGAAGGAATATTCAAGTCAATCAGTAGGAGGCTCCCATAATAAAAAATACATATATTGGCAGCTGACTATGTGTATTCACTCTCTGTCCTAAACGCTTGTTGGAGCTCCTGCCCCCCCCCACTCCCTATGAGCCCACTGTGCTCTGATTGGTCAGCTCGCCCACTCTGTTCTGATGAGTCCACCACCGTTACAGCGGAACATCAGTGATTATGTGTTACAATGTTGTTTGTTAGCCACCAGAAAATGACACCAGTAATGACAAACAGATGAGAATGCTGCGTGGGGTCTGGGTGCCGTGTTGGGGGGACGTTGGGGGGTCTCGCTGCTCCGCCCTTTGAGGCTCGAGTTGCGGACAGTGTGTGCTGGGTTACTGGTGTCGTTTCCTATGTGCGTGGGGTCTTCGAGACAGCGAGACACCGCGGAGCTCAGCCTAG
>NW_011335518.1:0-11458 GCF_000735185.1 Notothenia coriiceps | reverse complement strand
AGGGCTGTCAGCCGATTAAAAATATGTTAATAGTGAAATAATCGCAGATGATGTCCATAGTTAATCGCCAAATGACATCGCACATTTGTCGTATCTGTTCTAAATGTACCGTCACATATGACTGGACAAATATGCTTTATGCAAAATGTTTGTTTATTTCATTGAACAATGTACAATATTCCCTGAATATTTTCAATACCAACATCGGGAACCTCTCTCTCTCTTACACTCTCTCGGCCAACCCTGTGTACTTTCTTTGCACTAAGCCAGTTGCTCAAGACAGACAAGCCTGTTTAAGTTGTCGGCGAATGTCGCTCCTTGTCTTCATAACAGTCAAAGGCATGGACTGAAGTTCTCCCTAGGGTCAAAATAATGCGCTGTGATGTGCAGTCGACACGTGGATGGATCCGAATGATCTGAACGGCGCCCCTCGTCTCCACAATGTAAGCTGTAGCCACCCATTTAGCTAACCGCTGTTCCAGGGCGTCTCCCCAGCAAGCTTTCAGCGGTCTGCCGCAAGCGAGCGGCAGGAGCGGGGGCTGCCCAGCATCAGCTGTGTGGCTTGGCTTCTGTTTAAAACACCCTTTATGTTGTATCCATCTATCATCTCGCTAGAATCTGCCACCCATCCAACTAACACAACAACAACTCAACGTCAGCTTGGGCTCTGGAACTACGGGGCCAGGCGAGGCAAAATACACATCGCTCCGGTAATTGCACGTTAAATAATTAGTGGCGTAAAAAAAATGTGCATTTCCTTGACAGCCCAACTCACTAACAATATGCAATGAATCTTCCACGAATACTAAATCTCTTTATTTACACAGTAAGCAAAACACATGTACAAAGTGTTACTGTCCCTTCGATTCCAGCTGTCTGCGTGAAGAATCAAATGGTGAACCCAGACAACTCTGGTAGAATCAAGGCAAATCAGCGCGTTCAGCCTCCTTTCATCTATTCAAATTGCATCGTAACGAGGCTTAGTTCATCTTCCAATTGTAATTGACCAGACTTTTCGTTCACCTTGGCATAACCATACCATGCTCATTACTTAGCTATCAGAGCAGTGCTATTAGAGAATTGGGGTTTTAGATTTGCTGTTGGTCTCCGCATAAATGGCTTGAGTGAACACGCTTGTTGGATAGTAACAGTTTTTGCTCATTGTGCCTCTGGTATGTGATGCGTATGCAAGTTACTTGTTCAAATTGTGCATGTTGGATGGCCATGGCTCAGAACAGATCTCATAATGCACACAGAAGGATTTCACTACTTGTATTTCATGATTCGCGCAGAAGATTACCTTGTATTTCCGGACCACACTGTGTTTTTCAATGCACACACAAAGTAGTGCCCGTTTCATTATACGCAATTTTCGGGCACTATAGAGCTGCGGCTTTTTTCCCATTTTTCGACCCTGCGGTTTAGTATGAAGGTGCGGCTAATCTACTTGAGTTTAAAGCTAACAGCCGACTTAAACGGGACCTCCTAAATCTATGATTTTACAGGTTTACAGTCCACACCTTTGAATCTATGGGCTCTTATGGCCGGTCCGCGCCCGCACCTTGTAAGCGGCGGGCTCCCAGCAGGAAAAGCTGAAGGCCGGAATAAGAGTGAGACAGTAGCGCCTGAATATAAAAGTGGGACCGAGAGTGGTACGAGAGCAGAACGCATGAGGCAAGCAGACAGACATAGCGAGAGGCGAACAGTTTTGTCCCCGTATCCACTCGGTTGAAACTCACTGCTGTAGATCCCACGCCGGTACGTGCGGCTGGAGCGCACCGTTGAAGTTTGTAAAGGTGAAAAGTTTGTGTGTTTGGAACGCTATGTGATACAGTACCAGTTTACCACAGCATCAGTACATGTCTCTGTAGCTTACTATGCACTAAATGGTAACACTTGAATCACGTTATTGCAAATTAATGGCAAGCTTGTTTGTTGAATGTTAATTAAATGGAGCTTCCTCAAACGCATCTCTTTCCCGACAATTCTCCTCTGTGCGGCGACCCATTAGCATTGGTAATTAACAGTTAAACCACCTGCGGCTATCGTCCAGTGCGGTTAATGATGTAACCGTACATCATTCATTTAGCTGCTGCGGCTTATATTCAGGTGCGCCTTTATCCGAAAATACGGTACATGTAAATAAATCACAATACAGGAAAAAAGTTTTAAGCCATGTGATTGGCTTAGACTGGAGAGACCTGTGATGTGGCTCTAGATGAGAGAAATCTCAAGTGCAGTACGAATCGGGTGAGCGTCAGGGGAGCTCAAAAAACCCCACACAAGATTGCACAGCGATCCAGGCACAGAAAACGTTGCCCGGTTTGCCCCTGTCTTTGGTGTTCTGCCAGGGTTCAGGGCGATTTAAACTGAAATACATATGTGTGGCATCAAAAGATACATATGTAAAATGTTTTTTCTGGTGTTTGGGTGGATTTTTTGATTTTATTATACATGTATATGAAACGAACCTTGCCGTGTGTGCATTGAAAACCACAATTGTGGATCCGGAAATACAAGTTGAATCGCTTTTGCGGATCATTGAGGAATACAAGTGTGAATCCTTCTGGTGCATGTATGTATTATGAGACTGTCTGAGGCTCATGCATGGCTTTGTTGCTTTCTCGCGTCACCAGGTTAACGGTCTATCCTTTCGGGTTTTTTACTTTGTAGGATTCTTGAGATGTTGGCCAGAGTAAAAGGGCTTTCGACAATTCAAAAAGTGCAAAGGGGTTTGGGAACATTTTGAATTAGTTATTGATTCCTTCCATATTTCCCTTACTGCGTCTTCATGCAGCTCCACTGGAAGTCTCAGTGATGGCGCATCTGATGCTGCGTTACATCTCTTTGGGCGGGGGAGCTCGTGGTCTGATGTCTTGGGGCTGATGCAGTCGTCACTATTTGCACCACGATTGCCTGGGGAAGGCTAACCACGTCTAATGAGCAGGTCCGGTGCAATGACGAGCGCTCACCGGCAGGCACTTTGCACTGTCGCATGGAAATTTCAATGGAAGATCCTTGCGAACGGTGCAATACACGCACAACGCTGTTCGCCCGTGGGAATCTTTATTTGAGCTGACAAAGATGCTCTCTCATAAGAGCGTGGGCAGAAACAATTAGACAGTTTGTGGCATACAAACTGGTTCAGAAAGTAACCACCGGACACCATAGGCGCTTTTTTAATGGAGTTACTGGAGGGCAGGAAACTTAAGGCCTCCAGATAAAGCTATTGTTGTAACCTCCTAGGACACATTTATTGATCTAAACACCTTCACAGTATTCAATATTTATTGTAATCTCAATTAGAGATTTTTAATAAATACAAAAACTTGTCCGCTGTTAGTATGTATAATATACCTCTGTTAGTGCTGATACCGGTACGCCGACTCGGTACTTGACTGCGCAAAAAACAGCACTTACGGTATAATTCTCCTTTTTGTGTCTAACCATCTACGAACCTTCCATAATGCGAGAAATTTGCGCTGAGAAAAGACGAAAACTTTGCTGTCGGCTTCTGATATGGCGGGCCGTTATTGACTCAAGAAGTCTCGCAAAAATACCGCAACCTGCTCGCGAGGTCTGTGTGACGTAAGGAAGCTAGCGATGTATATTGGCTCTAGACATAGTGGACAGTCTGGACTGGTCCACTTCACTACGGGGTGTCCTATACTGCTATGTAGGTGTGCAACAAGTGTAATGCGTATAGTCTACTCTACACTCTACCTTTCAGCAAAGTTTAGATTTAGGCTCAGTCAGTCAGGGACTGTTTGGTACTTTAGTTTGGGTAAATGAAATAAATGTTTGAACGTTGTAGTAGGTCACTGTGTTGCTGTCATAAGTCCTTGTAGACTAAGTGGCAAAAAGTTTTTTTTTTACATTTGTTACTTTGTAATAAATGTGACCACAAGTTGGAAGGGAGCACAATAACTCTGACGCAGTTTGAATTTGAGCTTGATTATCAGTTTATGTTCAATTGATAATTAGCTCACAATAAGGTCACTTTAGTACTAATCCGGGACTTATAAGTCCGGACCTGAACCTGACTCTGGCTTGAGTCGGGACCTGAACTGAGATGTGTACTTCCCGGTACGCGCATAACTTCTATCAGGGTATAAAATAGGCGACAAAATAAATAGCAAACTATTACAACCATTGTAATATTGCATAGCAAATAGTGTAGCGTAGTAATCAGCAGCAAACCGCTTCAACACGTGTATTTCGGTTTATTCACGGCATTCATTTTGTTATTCTACAGTAGCATATTGTTGTTTTATAGTTATTTGTTAATGTCTTCAACCCAATTTGTCTTCTTTGAAATTGAAAAGGCATATTGCATTGTTTGTTACTTTCGTTGCAGTTGTGTATGTCTTAAGTGTAATTTGGCTTGGCTTCCTATTTTGTATGGACATGCTTTTATTTTTTGAAGGAGAGTTAGTGCTGTTGACAGGAAGTTGTTGTTGCTATGGAAACAACGTGACGGAGATTAACGGAGAAAAAGTAATATCTACATATAAAGACGGAGAAAGTCAACGATCATTTATGGTTAAGTGCTAGCACCCCCCGAAGAGGCGCAAGCTCTTATGTTGATATTGAGCTTGTGCAAACAAACAAACAAACAAATATCCGAATAACGAAATTGAAACCCGAATAGTACTCCAACGAACAAATATTCGGATATTCGGGTACAGCCTTAGTAGTCTACTGATAATATTCTTCATCTTCATTCTTCAAATGCCAAACTAGTGCAGTTTACTCAGAAATGAACACAAATAAAGGAATCTCAAGTTGTGTATATAGAATAAAGGCAGGAGGCGTTAATGATAAGTGATTGGTAAAGAAAAAGATACTTAGGTTTTTCATCTATTTATAATCCCTATTAATAGACACAAGTTGTCCAGCCCCTCGGTTGTTTTCCTTTCCCACATACTTATTCACACATTCATTTAGAGAACAGGCATTTTGTTGCAAACACAGACCTAATGGGGCCCCTATTCCCTTTTGTCTACACCAGACACTCGGCAGCCTGATGCCAACACAAGTAAACAAACTCTGCAGACAGTGTGATCCTGGTGATGGTTTTCTATCATTGAAAGTATGTGTATACATGCATTACAACTCATTTACAATATAATTTCATGCAGCAAATGAAAAAATACCAGTTCTCCAGGAATCTCTGACTCACTGGCTTAGTGCATAGCAACAGCAAACTGCCAGTTTATAATTAATAGAGGCTTTCCTATAAACCCAGAACTATTGCTTTAAGCTCACCATGAACAGTCAGTGTTGTAGGTCTGCCCAGTGATATTATGACCTAGGGAGTACGTCTATAGAGGATCAAGGCATCCTGTTTCATCAACCAATGAAGTCAAGAGCCTGTAAAAAAGGTTGACATTGATCTAAAAGCAGCCGTGGATTATAGTGCCTGTATGTAATCACACAGACCTTGGTGGCCTATGTAATGGTAATGTGCCCTTAATACACAGTGGCTTTGTTGTTGTTCTACATTGTGGACTTTCACTCAGCGGGATTTTCCTATCAGCAAGGTTGAGGCATGTATATTAAAAAGTAAAAGCCTGAACAAGAGAGCTTAACAAAACTTCAAATGGAGTTGATGGAAACCATAATGGCCAACAGCAAAGGCATTTCCATTAGCAGGCAGGAGTTTATTTGAAGCACAAGTGCACATCGATTGGTATGATTGGAAAGACACTAGATTGGGACAATTTATTGAAGGAGCAGATGAATGTTAAAGACGGATTTGTTACCATGGTTCCTGTTTTACGTAACCCACTCTTTGTGGTTTGTCAAAACACAATTTTAGTACTGGATCAGATCGACATGACTTTTTGAGGTTGTCTGTACTATGCTTCCATGAAAAAAAGGCTGTTACAAAACATTAGTGCTGCGGTTGAATAGTCAAGAAAGATTACATTCTACACGTTTAGTAACATTATTTCATTGACCTCTATGGAAAACATCTTAACATCCAGTAAATCTTCAGAGGCAAATTCATTCGAGTTTAGGAAAACACAGCCATGCTGCTAAGAGACTCAGAATTCAATTACATAAGATATGTAATTATGCTATGGATTATGCTGTTAATGTGGGTCTACCATTATTAAACAACAATGTCCATCGCACATTGACTACATAAAATGCATATTAAATACTTTTAATATAAAATATTATTTACCCAATATGAAAATAAATAGAGGCTACCATTGAAATAATAGTTTTGCTCACCCTCCTGTCCACATATTTTTGTTGACATGAATTGATGCGTAGGTACGAAATACATGATGGTCTGCATATTTTGATTGTCATGTTAATGGATTAAAAGGCCATATAGTGCTTGCTTTAATGTGGCTGCATAACGGACTTGTGTCACATCTTCTTTCCTTTCGTAAAGGATGTTCCACTGTACCCAAGGCTAAAGGAGATATGAAAGGGAGGATTGAAGCACCTTCTCTTAGCAATAAGATAACTTTGACTGGCTTGTATCATGGCTGCCACTTGGATAGTTCTGGGTCTTTTCATTGAGTAAGGATCCTTAAACAACAAAATAATCGTCCAAAGCCATAATGTTCTTTTGTCAAGGACATTAAAAAATAATTTTATGTACTGGGGTTTGAACCAAGAACCGTTTTAGCTCCTAGATGGCATGTGGAAGCAATCTGCTAATATTCTTGCCAGAGAAAGAGGCATTCCTTTATCCCCTCTGGCAAAGGTCATGCTGGACATAGGACCCCGTTATTGAAGGCCCTTTTGTCAACACCACCACAATAAACAAGCAAGCCATTCTCAGCTCTGTCTAGTGTTCTTATGCTTGATGGAAACAAGCGTGACTATTTTAATTGTAATTGGTGTAGGGACTGAGCCAATCATAGAGTGAATTATTGTGTGTGGATCTACTCCTTGTATAGTTGTCTAGACCAAGCACATTCACACAACCTTTAATTTCTCTCTTTTATGTGAATAGCGAAGCTGTCATGACTGACACTTTATGAAATGGCGCTTTAAAATCCAGCAGTCAAAGGGCGTGATTGTAGCGTGTTTAGTCATTCTGTTAATACATTAGTTAGTGTGAGAGTGTTCCAGTGGGGGTTTATTCTACCTTTTATTCAGTCGCTGCTTCATTAGTATGACTCACATCCTGACATTTCATCGCCTCGGTGTGTCATCCCACTGTCATCTCAGCCACTTAAAAACTGCAGCAAGCTCGTCGCTCACTGCGGCTTTCAGCAGCGATCAAGCCAACGTTTTTATGAGGCCAGTGTGTGAACACTTTTGGAAACACCGGACACCACCAATTACATTGCTTTTCTTGGAGAAAAAAAACAGCCTTTTCTCTGGAAGTAACGTATTAAGTGTTTTTTATGAGATATGCAGTAGTATCTAGGTGATGTATTTGGAATTACAATTTGTACTGTTTTTGTATTTTGCAGGGAAAGCAAAAATAACTAGATGCTGTTGTGACTATTTTATTTATTAGAGGTATCTTGTTACAAACCACAATGTTAGAACATGTATGACAAGTTTAGGGATTCCCATAGTTATAACTCTCTGCACCGAATGTCAATAAGGTCTATGTGGTGAGTTAAGTTAATCAAATCACATAAGCCTCCATTCTGTCCAATAGTTTAAAAAAAATAACACAAATTTGCAAATGTCAACCTCATGGGGTGAGCCTTATGACATTTAAAGAAAAGTCTGATGTTCACAAAAGTCATTATCATGTATCCTATATGCTCATTGTGTATCCTTACCAGGTTTAAAGCTAATCCACCCAGTAGTTGTTAAGATATTTGATTTTGCACCATAGCCAACATTGCTCTCCCTAAAGCCAAGCTGCTAGTATGACAAAAAAACACATGATGCTTTTATGCTTAAACAATTGCATGCATACATGCCAAGAAAATGTGGGTGTATTGTGGCGACAAACACTTTAAGTCTGACACAAGCTGTTTTGGAGCCATAGCACATTATTCGAAATACTAGCCATACTGTGTACATGTTAGTTAGTGATGATGTTACAATTGAATGTAGCACACTTTTTTATCCTTTAGCAAAAAAGGATTTCATTTGAAAATGAATCAAATCTATGAAACGTATGAGTTATTTAATAAACTGAACCGTCTTCCACTGCTGTGCATTACTCTCGACAAAACACTTTATAGAAAAATCTAGCATGTGGTTATATTTGAAATCTGTAAATGATAATTATCACACATGACTACCATGATATTGTGCATATGTTACCAGTCAATATTCAAAATAGACCATGGTACACATTTTAGTCATACTTACCTACCCTACAATGAAATGCAGCTGAGACATCCAAAGTCTACAGTTTGTTTTTCCAAGGGATGATACACTCCCCCCCCCCACACACACACTTTAACACAGACAAAGCTTGATCTTACACTCAACCCCGCCCCCTCCCCTCCACCACATCCCCACGTTTGCTTGAGTCAAACGATTTATGTCTAATTACCGGTTATAAGCTCTGCACTTCCTCTGACAGGCTCCATATTAGAAACCAAATCTTATAATTAACCCATCCTCTCACATGAAAGTAATGGCAGTGCTTTGCCTTGTCAGAGGCCCATGTTGACAGTTCTGTCATCTCAGACCAGCCCCCCCCCTCCCTATCATCCCCACCACCACTGCCTTTCCAAATATCCCAGCAGTTTAAGGAAAGATGAGCTGGCTAATGGACTGCTTACTAGTGAAGAGGAGTGAAGAGATTGACCTTGAAAGATTTCTGGTTAAGTTGCCTGGACAGAAAAAGCATCCGCCAAAACTGAATCCCTGAGCTATAAATCGCTTAAGTCTGTTGTACACATTAAAAACTTTAAATCTTGCATTTAAAGGCTTAAAAGTATTTTTATTTCTCAACCAATAGTGTCAATCTGAAGCCATTACATTTCAAACTGATAAGTACCAACCATAGACTGTATATATAAAGGTACCAAAATGATTTCCCTCTATTTTGTCCCACATTTTTGCCAATGTTGAAACCCTGTCAAATCTTACATTGGGTCGTTCAAAACTGTACACAAAGGTGGCAAGAAAGGTACGATACACAGTCCAAACTTTTATTTTGTCTTCAGATATCGAACACTATCTAATGACTGTTTGCCTTAAACATACCGTGTCCAAACTAAATTGAAAAATAATCCCCAAATTGACAGTTTTATAAAAAGCAAATCAAATATTAATGCCACAGTTACAGGTATAGGCCGTAAAAGCGCTAAACTACATTAAACATTAACGTCTTTCATTTATAGGGAGCAATTCTTTTTTCGCTAGTATTTATGTGGCAAATATTGCCTTTTTGGCTTCGACAGTTTTTACTGCGTTCAGTTTTTTCTCAGTCTAAACTGTGATGGACAGTGCCGTCTGTTAGATGTTAATATTGTTTTATGAGGTGATTTCTGGACTTTTAAACCAGACTTTGTGTGAAACTTGGCCGTCCTTCAGATTGCTGCCACTGCTGACTGATCTAGGGGAGTTTTGGGAGTGGATTAGTGTTGCTGAAGGAGCTTGTTGACATCAGATGGCATGGGAACTATGAATCCACACACAAGGCTCAACGGAGGAGCTCAAGCAAACTTGCAGCGGGCACGTAGAGAGGCGGAAAAACAAATAAACTAAGCCCAAAGCAAGTATCCCCACCGCTGGCATGTTCCCATAGACATTTGGTGGAGGGAGAGGATGGATACAAGAACATTCTGGTTATCAGAAAAAAGGACTTACTGGGAATTCTCACAGACTCTGGTAATGCTTAAAATATTCAGCATTTGTGTTAATATTAATGGATTTGCTACAGGATTATTATTGGTCAGTGTTTGAATATGAGTATTTAAAGCGGTCTGTGTGTTGCTGCATGATAACAGAACTCTCTTTTTTGGTTTGGTTCAAAATAGTAACTTTTTTGTCGTACAGCTTAAATAAAAAATAAATAAATAAATCTCTTAGCTTTTTCCTTAAATCCTAAAGGACTTTTTTAAGTTAATATTCTTTTTAATTACAAATAGGAATAAAAGGATAGTGCCTTAATCGTTATTAAACTAAACAAATGAACAAAACCTAAGAAAATACCTTGCCTTGCTTCAGGTACAACTAATTACTTGTCAGAGCAATTTGTGTGCTTATTGATGCTTGTGCAAACGGGACGCTTGGTAAAAGACACTTACAGTTTCAATCGCAAATGATAATAATAATAATCACAATGACGGCGCAATCCACTCAGCATCAGATTGCCCGCTAATCCCACAGTAAACTCTGGCTATAACCTGAGTGAGTCATTATTACAGATAATCCCCTGTCCTGCTTTATCTGACATGCTGGGGAGCGCATACCTAAACGACACATGCACACATGCACACACAAACACACACATGCCACTCCATAACTGATTGCATTTCAGCTATTGTCTCAGTTTCACAAACGCACAGATCACAGTACAAAGCAGAGTGCTGCTGCATTAATAGCACTAAGAGACTGCAGCGCTGCTGAATGAACGCTGTCCAAGCTCATCAACTAAATGTATTGCCCAATGTTTACTTGGCCATTGCACATTGTTTTACGGCGCAGGAATACTAGATACCATTATCATTTATTTTGAGCCATAATAGTTTCATCACTCTAAGGCAATGTACGTTCGTTGCATTCTGTCTGAAATAGCTCAACATCCATTAACTATCAAATAACTGTCGTGACATCGTTGACTTTGGTGATCGCATGTAAGAACAAATAGCAGCAAATCTAATGGCCTTTCCATCAACTTTTTATTGCTAATAAGCATTTTCTATTCATGCTAACACTGCAAACTACCATGCTGAAGATGGTCTTAACATAACGACTGCTTGACATTATAGAGTAATAACAATATACGTGTTCCAGTGTCCTATTCCTATACAAAAAAGGATATGCCGTGATTGATATATAATACAATTCTATAATCATAAATGGCTCTTACAATTAGCATGTTATCATTGTAATTATGAGCATGTTAGCATGCTGATACAATTGAGCTACTAGGAATGCTTCTGGCATGGCTGTAGACTCTCAGTATCACCCTTCCCTGAGTTGCTGTGATTCATTCATTTACCGTAATTTTCGGACTATAAGGCGCACCTGAATATAAGCCGCAGCAGCTAAATTGAATGATGTGTACATATATAAGCCGCACTGGACTATAAGCCGCAGGTGTTTTAATGTTTAATTACCATATGTAAGGATTCGTGCACAGAGGGGATTGTCGGGAAAGAGATGGCTGTTTGAGGAAGCTCCCATTTATTAACATTTCAACAAACAAGTTGCATATTTGCATAACGTATTCAAGTGTTACCATTTAGTGCAATAGTAGCTACAGAACATGTACTGTGCTGTGTAAACTGTACTGTATCACATAGCGTTTCAGACACACAAACTTTTCAACTTTCAAACTTAA
>NW_011335517.1:0-1548 GCF_000735185.1 Notothenia coriiceps | reverse complement strand
TGGCCGCTGAGGCTGGCTTCGACCGCTCTGGCTACTCCCCCGATAGAGACGCCACACGCGGGAAAACAGAGACAAAGAGGGCAGGCACGAGTCAACACACTGAGCAGCACAGAGAAGCCCTCCCCTCATCTATGAAAACCCCCAGGTATGATGGCAAAGCTAACTGGGAAGCATTCCAGGCACAATTTGAATTGCTAGCCAAGGCTGGCAGGTGGTCTGCTGAAGAAAAGGCCCTCCAGCTCGCAATGTGCCTTACTGGGGATGCTTTAACCAGCCTGCTGCTACTTAACCCTGATGATAGGAGTGACTATGATGCTTTGGTGGGAGCTTTAAAGAGGCGCTTTGGACTATGCTCTGCAGCTAGCCTGCTCCGCTCTGAACTGTGTAGCCGCAAGCGTCGGCCTGGGGAGCCGCTGAGGGAGCTCGCCAACGACATTGAGGGGCTGGTTCACCGCACCTATGCTCACATGCCTCCTGTTATCCAGAGTGAGTTAGCCCGGGACTACTTTCTCCAGGGCCTACTACCAGCCGACCTGCGTACACAGACTTTGCTCGCCCACCCCAAGTCTCTAGAGGAGGCTTTGGAGCTAGCCACAGAGAGAGAGAGATGCTATGTACTGCTTAATGGAGTGCGGATGACCACACACCGAAGGTGAGCGCCGCATGTGGCATTGAGTTGAATACAGCAGAGCCGGCCTGGGTGGAAAAATTAACACAGCTTGTGCGTGCCACCACGCTGAGAGAGGAGCAGTCTCCGAGACCCCGCCAGAGGATCTGCTGGGGGTGTGGACAGCCTGGCCATCTGGTTCGAGATTGCCCTCGTAGCACAGCTAACCAGGGAAACGGGGCCGGGTCTGCATAACCGGGACAATGCGGACCCCTGATGATGTGTCCCGTCACTCTTCAAATGTGGAAACGTCGCAGCGCATTAACCAAGCAGAAGTGTTACAAACAACAGAAGAGGCTGGCGGCCAGCCTGAGCGAATCATCAGGCTGGGCCGAACCTGGCTCGAGGACTGCTGGTATGCCCCAGTGACTATTGCGGGAACAGACTGTTTTGCGCTGGTCGACACAGGTTCTTCAGCAACCCTGGTGAAGCCTGAAACGGTGAGAAATAAAACAACTATTTGCCCCACCATAGTGAAATTACAGACAGTTACCGGAGAACAATCTCCGATGGTGGGAGAGACAATTGTGACAATGGGGGTGGGAAAGAAGTCTGTTCACTGCCCAGTGTGGGTCGCAAACCTGGAAGATTGCATCCTGGGTCTGGATGTTCTTGGGACATTAGACTGTGTCATTGATACAAAGAGGGGTACACTCACTTTTCCAGATGGACAGCTCGTTCAGATGTGTAGGCGGCCACCCCAGACAGGCTGTCGTGTGACCCACACCATTATAACACAGACAACCGAGACAGTGACCGACGCCGTTGCTTGTTGCGACCCCCAGATGACGGCACCTGCACAAACCCCCACCCTACCGACCCTGGACCCTTGCCTTCACCCAGTCATTGCTGCAGAACCTATCGCAGATGAGAGAGTTTCG
>NW_011335516.1:0-12083 GCF_000735185.1 Notothenia coriiceps | reverse complement strand
ATGGCCTGACACATCATTATGGTGTAACTTCATTGTGTGTCATGTATGTTTGTGTGCGGTGGCAGTGTGTTCACCTCTCAGGCCGAGCAGCCTCTGGAGGAGCGAGCTCTCTGACGGAGCGAGCCCTGTGCTCTCACTTGGTCTGGACCCGCTGTGGACACACATGCTTTACATTACATTACATTGCATTTAGCTGACGCTTTATCCAAAGCAACTTACATAAGTGCTTGGACCACAAAATACAAACGTGAAGAAAACAGATTCATATAAGTACATAAGGTTTCATAGAGCTAAAACGTTTCCAGTGCTACTCAACTGGCTTTAGATAAGCCAGTCCTTTATTAATAGGCTATATAAGTGCTTTGTTAATAGTTCTATCGCTCGAAGTGGAGTCGAAAAAGATGAGTTTTCAGTCTGCGCCGGAAGATGTGGAAGCTTTCTGCTGTCCTGATTTCAATGGGGAGCTCATTCCGATTCCACTACAAGGCAATTGGTTCGACTCCTTCTGGATTCAAATCCCTTGATTACAAGTCTCATCGTTTCTTGTGAAACAACAAATCCCCTTTGAACAGCTCGTAGATGTAACCAACGATAGCCTTGTAGTCGGCCAGAACCAGCCATTTCCTACTGCAGAAAGGAGACAATCTCCTCCAAGTCCGTTTGGTTCTTTCTTCGAAATAATAGACATAGTTTCTTGCACAACCTTTTCAAAGTTCTAATACTTATGATAATCTGATGCTGATGTGCCAAAAGATTAAGTATTTTGTTATTTGAGAAACCTAAACTAAAGTACTGCTTCACAAGAGCAATAGCAGGTTTGTGTTCATGCATTAACGTTCAGCTTAAGTCAACATTTTAGATAACTGGGTTGCTAAGTTGTGGGGGAACATGGTGGCTTTTTATTCACCCATTTTCAGGTGTAATGGTAACACTGTGATAATGTCTAAGCCATACTGTCATAAATGTTGGTCTTTGAACATTTGATGAGCATCAATTAAATGGCAAAGTGGTCGATAATCAATTTTTCGGGACTTGATCCAAAAAAAATGTAGGTCGTCTTAATTCTTCAGCTTTTAGAACTTCACTTGCTTAAGTTTTCTTTCTGGCTTTTGTTTTGACCGTGCATTAATCAAAAGAGAACAAGGATAACTCTGAAATGACTTTCCCTTTTGTTCTTACAGCAAGTCTCTCCAATCCACACTGGAACTCCATTTCCCAGCGTCCTTCACTCCAACAGAGGCCAGAGGAGAGGCCGGTACACTCCTCAACCGCTCCTCAATCCAGTGCGTAGAGGAACGGGTCTCTACTCCTCCATCTCATCTCTCAATCACCGAGAGGAGGAAACAGCATGTCCAGATGAGGGAGATGAAAATGTGTCACTGTAAGTAAAACATTTATTCTATTTAATTTGTATTTTTTTGTAGATTTTGATCAGTTTATTAATATTTAGATTTTCTTTTTTTGCTTCTTTTTCTCCCTCCAGGTATGTCAATGTGGGTCATGATTTCCAGGCAGAGCTTCCTATATGCTTAGTGGATGGGGAAGGGTCAAGGGTGTTGTGTCCAGAAGAGGAATCGCCTAGGGAACAGTTGCTCTGGAAACCATGGGATATGCTGGAGGAGAATACCAATTTACAAGACCAAGGTAAGTAGCGAACTGAAATACAGCTTAACAACCCAAACATGTAATAACCAGCTTTGGAGTCATCTTTGAGCAGGAAATGCCAATCAATTCTCATTCATTTATTCAATGGTCAAAGCTAAGATAATCATATCCTCAATTAATGTTTTTAAATGAGTCAATTTTCCGCTACACTCTATGCTGAAAACGGTTTTTGTTTTGCTCTGTGTGTGTGTGCATGCACAGTGGAGAAGCTGTTGTCCATGTGCAGTTCCAGCTGTGCGCCAGGAGGGGGCAGTAACACAGAGCTGGCCCTGCACTGTCTGCACTTCTGTCAGGGGAACATAATGGTAAGCACTGAGGAAATAAAGATACTGTCTTTCTTTCTTAATTCTTCAATAATTCTTCCCATCATTTTAATCATGCCTCCATCCTTTGTGTCGTACTTCCATGCATCTTTACTCATCTACTTATTGTCATTTCTTACTATTTTCTTTCTCACTAACTCATCGATGTCCAGTTAACTCTCTTCAGAGCCATTGCATGCCTCATGCTTCTGTTCTCCTCCTCCTCCATCCCTCTCTCCTGCAGGCCGCTCTGGAGATGCTGCTGTTCTCACAGCCCTCGCCTGCAGGAGACTACCACTACTCTGGTAACCTTTGACCTTTGCATCACCCTAAGGTTGCAGTCGAATAAGACAAAGAAATACATCCTGGGTCTTACACCAATAAGAGTTGGGATAAGAGGGCGAAGAGAATCCCACTAAGCTTACATAAGGATATCAATGTTTTTTAAAACGACTTTATTTATAATACATGGAAAATGAGGACAGTTACAAACTAACTTCTGTACAATATAAGTAAGGATTTATGTCCAAAACCATAGTGCTCAATTATGATCAGACTCTTTGGCTCTGACAAATATATAAATATATAATTTAACCTGAGTTAACTCCACTTTACATATTCAACCACAACTGCAGGACAGAAATAGGTGGAGAAATAAAAATAACAAAAATGTGTTTAGTGTTTCATAACAGCAAATAGTTGTCTGCAAGTCAGAACGTGAGTCAGAACATGGGTAACAATTCCCACTGTATGTACAATAGTCGCCTTTGTAGAAACCAAATCCATCCACTTTCACAAACTCTATCCCTCTCCCTCTTTGTTCCACGCATTGAAATCCACCAGGCACCCTTTAAAGCACAGAGTAGACATTGTTCTGCACACTAGTGTTACCTCAGGGTGGTGTGTTTCTGTAGACAGGGTACCGCTAACAGTTTTTGGCCCACTGGCAACAGCCTGACAACATTTAGGATGTCTGAACTCCCTGGTACGTCTCTGGACCCCCCCCCCCCCGTTCCAGCTTTCAACTCCCTGAATGTCTCCAGGCTGTGTGTCTCTCTAAAGCTCACAGAATGAAGTCCAATAAGTAGTAGAATGCACTAATACTTACTTACTTCGATTTTTTTAATATAATGCATTGCTGCAGATTAAACTTAGCCTATATAATAGTTAGAATTAGCGCAACCTTCATACCAACAGTTTTAAAATGCAACAGCAGTAATAGTAAAAAAAAACATATATAATAGTAAAAGGTAACATCTTCCTGCAAAAAGACACTTTTACTTTACCTTAATGTATTTGCTGATGATACGTGGTTTTGAATGCAGGACTTATTAATTGTAGTGTTTAATCATTTTACTGTGTATTGTTGTACTTTTACTGAACTAAAAGTATCTAAAAAAACTGCTTCCACCCGTCTTCTCTGTCTGCAGGTAGTGATTGTTGGACAGACAGCGAAAAGAGTCTCTTCGGTGCAACTCTGCGGACTTATGGGAACGATTTTTCACTCATAAGGAAAATGGTACAGTTGTTTTGCATTTGCTTATGCTGCATTCTTTTATGGTTACCTTCTCAATGTTTTCCTTTTCTAATGTGTCGTACCCTAAAAGAGTAACTCTGCGCATACCTAGTACACACATCATTTAAAAAGGCTAGTTCTGGTAAACAACACACAGTGACCCATATGGTCAGGAAATACTCAACCAAAGGAGGATCAGTTGATGGTGTGTTTGTGTTGCAGGTGAGGACTAAAACCCTGAGCCAGTGTGTTGAATTTTACTACCTGAGCAAGAAGCTCCAGGACAAGCAGAAGAAGCAGAGAGAGGAGGAGATCCGAGAAGCAGTGATGGAGCAGCAGAAGAGTGTAAGAAACACAAAAAGGAATTCTGAATGTTGTTCAAATATGTTTGCCTCTTTTCAAATTGACCCTTTTGGTTTGTGTTTTAATAGCTGCCTTTTGCTTTAGTTCTCACTATCTCCTTATTGTTTTGTCTTTTGTTAACCGTTGTTGACAATAACTTTGTCATTTACACATATGATTATATTGAGTTAGTAGATTTAAGGCCTTATGGATCTTTGTTCCCCTTTCCCCTGTCATTATTGTAATGTTAACCTTTTTTGCAACGGCATGTGCCGTTATGATTCCACAGTCCCTCCCCACATCCCAACACTGAAATTTGAGTGTAATTCAATGGTCTACAGATCTATAGATATCACAATAACATTGTCATTGTGAATTATTTTGCAATAATCTGGTGAAAATCAGATATTGTAACCATCGAAATTCCCATGACACCCTGTGGGCTCCACTGTCCTGCATTGACCAATAGGACTCATAGAATATAAACAAATAGTGTTGAGCAGGTTAATTCTGTGTAGCAATGCAGGAGGAGTCACCAATTCAAAAGGAGACACTGGGAGAGCAGGAGCTTTGATGGCAAACACTGATGGTTTATTAGGAGCTTCGGTCGGAGAATTCACAAAACAAGTCAAAGAGTCAGAGGTTCTGACTTCACGCTAGAGTTGCCACGTCAATTCTGAAGAACTTTACCCCAGACCCGTGTATTTAGCTAGTTCAGAGAGACTAATCAACATGCTGCATAACAAGATAGAACCATAACACCTCTATCAGCTGACGCCAACAGGCAGGAACAGGGAGACAAAACACTGAGAGCACAGCAGCCAAGGTTACAAGTGTGTGTGCTAAGTCAGGACAGCATGAACTGATAAACTGGATTAAAGTCATGGGCCTTGGAAAATATTTGGATTCTTGTGCAAACAGTTCAATCAAATAATGTTGTTTGTGGTGTCTAATGCAGCCCAGCCAGTCAATTATAGCACAGTTGCTTAAGATGGGTCCTGTGTTCATAGATAACCTCCGTCCGTCCACCAATGGTAGCACAGTTTGGACCAGAGCAGGCGGTTCCTGCCCCCCCACTGACCAGCTTCTTCCCATGCAAGCTGTGTGGCAAGTAAGTAGAACCAGTTATAATGGATAAACATTCTCATGCAAACACATGGTTTATATGTTCTTGATTTCTTCTTTTCCAACCCGTTTTTCCTCTCTCTCCGCCCAAGAATGTTCTACAAAATAAAGTCCCGTAACGCTCACATGAAGATCCACCGGCAGCCTCAGGAGGATTGGAGCGACCGGCGGCTGCAGCAACAGCTCTTCACCCAGCGTCTGGCTCTCAGCCGCCCTGCAAACCTCATCTCCACCCTGGGCGGTAATCTGCTCCCCCCCCAGGCTGCAGCGCTGACCTTTTCCTCCTCTGGAAGCAGCAATACAGACACTGTCCTCAACTCTGTAACCAACAGCATCACTCCTAGCAACGGCAGCGTCCTTGATCCTGGCGCCGTGGTAACATACAGAAACATCGCCGCTTCAAACTCTCAGGTTGACACAAATACAGACTCTAATCAAAGAGAGCCGTCCACCCTCTTACCTTTCCACCAATTATGGGGCTCTTTTGACCCCGACCCCACTGTCTTTTACTGCAACACAGAAGAGAAAGATGGAGGTGGGATGGTGGGGGGGAAAGAGACAGTCAACTGGCATTAAAAGCATGACTGACACTTAGCATTACTGTTTTTAATGCAAACTCAATTTTACATCAAACTTTTTGTCCAGGGATAAGTCCTAAATCCCGAACACTTCCTGTTCCCTCGGCTTTTGGTTAATGCTGAAATAAGATCTGTGGTTAACACAAGCTGAAGAGATGTTTTTACATTTTGTTCTAGGAACAAAAACACGTCAGTAAACACCCCACTGATAAATGTCTGAAGCATTAATGTGTCTTAAAAACGGCCGTTGCTAACAAGTGTCTTAGCCGCCTTTAGCTTAGCGGTGGTGACCTGGAGTCATGTGACTCTGCTGTAGTTCCGTTATAGCCTAGAGTTAGCCTTTGTCTTCAATAATCATTAAAGGAGTTAATCCTGCTGAACAAGATATGAAAGTATCATAAATGTGTGTTTGCCACAGAGAATATTTTCTTCAACATTCCAAAAGCCATTGGAAGAATCCCTTTGACTTTTTGTTGAGGGAACCCTTGTGATGCTAACTTCCAGTTTGCTTACGAAAATATGTCATCTCTCACCCCTCTGCCAGGGACGTAATGTTTTCAGACTGGTTTGTTTGTCAGCAGGGAAACACAAATGGGACTAATATCATTACAAATGGTAAAAGGGTTAAGCTTGGGCCAAAGGAGAACCCATTAGAATTTGGAATCGGATCAAGAGTCGGACACATTACTTTTGTTAACACAGCAAAGTAAAGCATTTGGCCATCAGGATGTTCTCTGCTCTCCAAATGCCCTTCTATTTTCTGTATTTTGAGTGAATCTAAAATGGTAACATATTTAGATGTTTATTCAGCATTTGAATAATATTTGTAGCCTTGTGTTTTTTTTTGATTGAACAAACAATATTAAACTTGTTCTATTGTACGTTTTAAAGGTTGTATCTGTTTCTCCATGTTTCCAGTGTTGGTTCCATGCTCACTGTCTTCCCTCCTGAAGCTTCGTATTCGTAACAGAGTGTTATTGATTTTCATCTAATGTTAAGCGTAATGTTCCTTTATTTCTGTAACACAGATATTTGCAGAATTGAGTAGACAGATTGTCCTCACTTTCCATAATTTCCTCGCTCTTGAAGTCTGACATGTGTGGTCCTCACAAAGATAGATATACATGAACACACACACACAGCTGGCACAGCCATTTGAAAACACACAGCTTGTTGAAAGGTTTTTCATATAACACCATAATGGGCTAATATTGACCCTGGTAGACCATCTCCTCTCTTACAGCTGCCTGAGCCCAGAATCTACCTGTTGATGGTTAACTACTGTGTTTTTTTGTGACTGTGCTGCAGGATGCCAGGAAAAGAAGCAGTCAGTGAAAGTAGGACTGCTGAATTCAGATTGCGGTTCATCTAAAATTAGGCATATAAACAAAAATGCATTTATGCATTATTTGTAAGGATCAAAACAAACAAGGAATATCCTAAATATACCATCTTGTCCAACGTTATTTAGCTAATAGAATCTGTAAACTGACTTTTTTTCTCTGCAACATTTACCTGTAAAGAAATTTGAGTCATACTTGTCTATCCGGTGGCTCCAGTGCATTTCTCCAGGCGGTGTGTTATCTTTCTTTGTTCCCGTATCTCCACGAGTGTTATCGCCACTGTGAGAGTGATAACGATATGTGTGTATGTATGTAAGTCTGATTGTTAATATGTATATAAAAAGCCACATGTCCTTTATAGGATTATTTTCTTTAAAGTAAAGCCTGAGCAAGCAGGTCCATGTGTATGTGTTCAAACATTTAATGAATGTGTGTGTTTTTATGAGCATTGTGTGTTAACCGTATTTGTGTGTGTGCCTGATAAAAGTTACAACAGCCTTCAAACGGTTCCTCCCCCTGTCAAAAGTCCACCATGTCAGGCACAGTTTGTCTGCCCTCTTTTTCTCTCTGACGTTGATTTGTTTTTCAGGTTCTTTATTAACACTTCTCACTTCTGTTATATAGAGCATGAGTCTACACAATAAGTGACTATCCTCTTAAATATTGAGCAATATCTTAGTAAACAGTCCTAAATTAGGAATGGGGAACGAGTTGGGCGTAGTTTTGGAGTACAGGTTGTTTCAGGATTCTCATACTTTGATTGGAAAGTTCCGAGGAGGAGGACATCAGAGGGGGAGTGGCGATCAGTCCTGAATGTTGGCTTTTTTTCAGAGAGGGAGCGAGGACAAACGCGTATATAAAGGGGGAGAGGGAGATCAGACCAATGTGGAGAGGGAAGGGGGGACTGGGCAGAGAATAAACAGAGGAGGTATGAGCATTCCCCCTTTCACAGTGAGCAGCTCTTTGCCAGTCCACTGAGCACAACCCATCCCCACTTTCTCTCTTCTGCTGCCTTTCCCTTTTTTTTCTAGAGTTGTACAAGTAAAAAAAAACTTTCACTGATGTGACAATTGTATTACACTTAAAACTACTAAAACACTTTTACCCTCATAAACAGAAGTTAAAAGAAATGGTTGACCATGTGTAAATCAGAAATAACTAAAATAGACACAACTAAAAGACAATGATGTTTTGCTTAAAGTTTTATTCACTATACGCCTGCTGCTGACACTTGATATATTGTGTTTGTTAAAGCATCTGCATATAAGATTAACGGGCTTAGTACTTAATACCCGTTGCACACATTGAAGCATACTTTGGTATTTGTGTCTTCAGGTGACTTATTTGCACACCAGGTCAGGCTCTTGTAACATGTATCATGTTGTTTTATTTTAAGGTCTCCTATTATGCATTTGTATTATGTATTTCCGAGACATGTTTTGTATATATCTGAGACCTATAATATATTGATGAAAAACAGTATAATAGGAGACCAAAATGTCTTGTTTTAATCACCATTAAAAAGTAACAGAAACAGGTAACAAAACGAAATAACTAGACAACAAAGGAGGGTCATGTAAGCTTTGTTTACCTGTCACTCTTGGGTTGAAAAGTCACCTGGAGGGTATATGTTGACCTCCGTACTCTAAGTAACACAAAATGAAGACATGATAATATTAACAGCCTGCTGGAAGGGGAAGGAGCCCCATAAAAATACTTCTGAGCTCGGTGCAATGTGGCCTAGCTACAGCAGCACTGGTGATGCGATTCTGGCACGCTGTGGTTGGCCCACTTGGCAAGGTGTAATAACAGCAAAGTTAAATCGAAAGGGCACTTCAACCAAGGCCGTCCCTGGCCGTGCAGAAAGCAGAGCAATGTGTATAATATATATCACTCAGTATAACAGGCCTACATTACTCTCTTTATTTGCTTTAGTTTAGTAGATATCTACAAACAAAGAGTCAATATTTGTCTAAAACAATTTAGTGCTTAGTTCACATAATAAAATACACAATGGCTGTGTAAATAAAACTTTTGGCCTGTCATTTTATTTCCTCATTGTAGCGACCAGGGGGGGGGGGATCCAGTATCCAGTCTCTGATAGTGTTACGTTATTAAGCTGTGAGTGCTCTCATACTTGTTTGATTCTGAAATTGTATATATTTATATAAATATATATATATACCTATATATCAGCGGGACTGAGACATGAGGATAGGAGTCGAGGATGGGAGTCGAGATGTGGAAATTAGTGAAATGAGAAAGGCCCACAGACTCTGCTATCTTGAAGCGATAAGAGAACACAAAATAGTTGAGAAACAGTCAGGTATGAGTGTACCTGTGTGTGATTGTGACTGCGTGTGTTTCTGGACTCCTGCCAAAACGCCACAAGTAAACGTAGATACTGTGGGTGCAAAAAATACAACTACACAACAATACAAATCTTGAAAAAGTACTGATGTTCTGACTTCCAGCTAAGGGGCTGTGCACATTTCTTCCCGGCATAACTGCCAATTTTCATTGAAATATCACAACGACAACAATGTGTAATAGAGTGCATTTCCTCTTTAAATTAGGGTGAAGTGCTTGTCTTTTGCAGGGTGTGGTGTCCTCACAGTTTTCTCTCTGCACTCTAAAAACAAATGCCTTGGTTCAACAAAGAAAATTAACGCAACAGTTTGCATCGATGTTTATTGAGTTAAGACAACTTCTAATGAAATTGTCTTAAAGCAACAAAGTTATTTGAGTTAGGGGAGAAGGCTTTTCCTCTACAATCAGAGGTGTTTTGAATTACCACTTACTTAATAATTGGTATTATAAACACAAGTTTTGAAGTTGATTACTCAAAAGATTAAGTTGTTCCGATTAGTTTTACCACATGATTTAAAAGGGATTTTAAGTTGTATGTACTTAATTACCCTCATTGTGAACACACGTTTTTAAGTTGACAACCATTTATAAATTAAGTTGCTCCAAATATATTCTATTCAATAGTTTTTTTCTTAGCTTTTTCATGTTNACTTGGAGGAGATTGTCTCCTTTCTGCAGGAGGAAATGACTGGTTCTGGCCGACTACATTACATTGCATTTAGCTGACGCTTTTATCCAAAGCGACTTAGTAAGTCGCTTTGGATAAAAGCGTCAGCTAAATGCAATGTAATGTAGTCGGCCAGAACCAGTCATTTCCTCCTGCAGAAAGGAGACAATCTCCTCCAAGTCCGCTTCTCAAGTCACTTATGAAACTACGACTTTATTCTCGTAATTATGACTTTATTCTCGTAACTTTGACTTTATTCTCGTATTATTACGACTTTATTCTCGAAATTTCTCTGGTTTTTTTTCTAAGTGTGGCCCTAATACTCCGTCGTATAATCCAATGCGTCTGTCACTTTGAAAAAATTATTGATAATCCATAATTAAAATGTTATGCAAAAATCGGAGAATTAATTTTAGCTGCTAATGGTAGCCTCCAGAGCCTATCGCAGCTTCCGGTTTTGGCTATGCGTCACTCTCACTCCTTATTTGGTAGTGTGTGTGTGTGTATGTGGAACTTGCCCTCGATTCCATTGGATCTAGCGGTTAAAAAGAGATGTCAATCATCAAAATCGACAAAATCCATATTGATTCTGACTCTTCTACATCCAACTCACAGGTTTATCATTGCTTTGAGAAAAAAGATTATTAATTTTCCCCTTTTAGAAGGGTAGTTATGGTCATTTGTTCTGGGAATGTCATTTTCGAGCCTGAGACCTGGAAAACAGGTTAAGAGGAAATAAAGAAACGTATTCTCCAAAAATGTCTGTTTCTTTGAATTTGCTCGGCGTACTGTACCTGTAGCTGTGCTTGTTTAAGATTGGCTTCTTCTCTCTTCACTTTCTGGGTCACAATGTAAGGGGCTTTCTTTTCTGCTGCCTCATAACATTGGTCTGTGAGGTGAGGTGGAAGAGAGGGAAGGTGGAAGGCGGAATAGAGGGCTGGAGCGCTGGAGGGACCGAGGGCTCTGGATGGATGAATGCATGAAGGATGGGAGGTGGAGGAGAGGAACGGTGATTCTGGAGACTGAACGTGGGAGGCTGGAAAAATGAGAGTGGAGGAGGACAAGAAGAGTGGATGTCAATGCTGCATGATAAACTGCTGGATCATTTTGGGTGTGGCAGAATACATCACTGTTTTCTGTGCAGACTTTTAGGAACTAACAGAATCTGCTTCGAATCAATTCTTGAAAAAAAAAACATTCAAAAGCATGCATTCAGTGTTATGGGCTTAAAGGTGGTTATCGAATTAACATGAAATGAAAATAAGAAAATGTCTGTTAATAAGAAAAGTGAAAACGTAATTTGCATACGAGAAATGTCACAAGCTCATCTACGAAAACCCACATGTCCCGTAAACATACATGTGGGTTTTACCTGTGTTTTTTTGTAAGTGAGGGTAATAAAGTTCATTTAAATCAATTCATGTTTTAGTATGTTTTCTACAGTATTTCACTTATGACCAGGCTTGGGGGGTAACCGATTAAACGGGATTACAAATTAGGATACAAAATAAAGTTGACTGTATTCCTTTTTTTAAACAACATATCTGGGTTTCTCTTTTTTAAGGTCATATTATTGTGTTGTCATATTATTGAGTTGTCTCAGAATACACTTACACAAGAAAAAATATCTTCAGTTCAGTTTTTGCATATTTGATATTTAGGTAATCAGGTTGCGTTACTTAATTATGTGATACTTTAATTAGGTCACTGCTTGCTTTTTTTTAAAAAGGTATTTAATATTGTAACGGGATCCATTTTTCCCTCTCAACCCTTGGTATCACAGGCTCTGGATAAACCCAATGTTATCCCTACTATCATACTTTTATTTACAAAAATGTGCACACAATGTCCTACCTAGGATGTTGCCGTAGTCACTGCCATGAGAAGGTCTCAGGTTGCCCTCGGTGATGCCGGGGTCACCTGACGTATGTGTAAAAGTGTGTGACATCACTGGAAACTTCCATATCATCCCAGAGGAGTGGATAGAGGGGAGAGACTGAAGGTGCGAAGGGAAAAACTGTAGTGAATCCCCCCCCTGAGACACCGAATGTCCGGACACACCTAACCCACCGGGGGAGTCCATTTTGGAGGGTGAGTGGGAAGGAGGAGGCAGAGGCGTGGGAGGGGGACTGAGAACTGAAGACATGATGTGAGATGATGTGGGAGGAGAGGGGA
>NW_011335515.1:0-11142 GCF_000735185.1 Notothenia coriiceps | reverse complement strand
CTTGCTGCCATGTTGGACAGGTCTCTCTTGAAAAAGAGATCGATGATCTCAATGGGACCACCTGGTTAAATAAAGGTTTAAAAAAAAAAAAAAATCTTTTAAAAAAAATCGCAGTATTTGTCAGTCTCACAACGGTATTGCGACGTTTATTTACTGCGATATTCGGTATATCGTTACATCTCTACTATATATCATGGCTGATAATGAATACTTTGTGAAAGCTTTCTCATAGTTAGCATTAACATTTTTAACATACAGTAGAGTTGGAGGAAAGGAGAATGATGACCTCTTATTTCATGGCTCCAGTTCTATTGAATCAGACTGATGATTGCTTAGCCAGGGCCTACAAATGACTCCACCTTTCATTCATTCTGTCAATCATCCACTGTTCTCCAGCGACACCCTTAGTCACCGATTATACATTTTATTTGCTCGGCTTTTTCCAAATTTGAAATTACCTCTGATTACAGGTTCTGCTATGGTGACGTGATATCAGCTCAACCAGAAGCTGCATGAATAATCCCTGCACTGTAACATTATTGCTCAGTTCTCCACTAATCCTGACAGATCTCCCATGTCAAGTTAACTAGGTCCTGCAGATCTATAGGTTTGATGACAACTATCGAATCATCCGGACAGATGTAAGACGGCTAATGCAATGCTAACTGAATGCTAACAAAACACTGTCATATCATGTATAATTCATGTCCCAGTATATGTACGTATACTGTGATATTTCTTGTTTTAAGTCATATTCCCAGTTTAGTGGTTTGTGTTACCTGGAGTTCAACACATTCAGCGTACTACTTAGCTGATGCTCGCTACGTCTCCCTCGTCTCTCTGTTTGAAAAGAATAGAGTAGAATCCCGTAGTTCTTTTTAGTTTTGCTCATTGGTCATAGGAGTGTCTGTTTACAGAGCCTACTGACCATGTTTAAAACGTTTAAAGTGAAACGGTTATCTTGCTTTACAGGTTTAGTTAACAGGTTGCAGTCGTATCCTCCAGAGATGGACGAGTTGCCGTTGGTGACGTCACATTCCCTATATCCAGATTTAGGACATTTTCTATGGTAAAACAATGTGTTGATTGTAATGTAACTCATTTAGCCACTTTGAAAAATGTAGCAAACAGCAGCTACATTTGTTAAAGTGTCTTCTGTGATAGTCATCGGCCGTTGGTATCCGAAGAGTGAGCAGGTGTGTGTTGACTGCATATACACGTTTAATAACAAGATTGTGACTCCTCCTATATAACTCCCATCCTCATCCCTCCGTCCTTTCCTACATCTTTTATCTTCATCATCACTCAATGATCTTGCTTAGCAACGCCGCTGCCTGGCAATGGTAACCCTTGGAAACCACGAAAGAGGAAGACCACGTCCCTCTGTGTCAGCTTCTCTCCCTGGCCTTCTCATTAGCATCCTTCTCCTCTCTTCTCCCTCCCCCCTCCTCCCAACCATCTCTTGTTGATTTAATTTGCCTCTTAACCTCAAACCTCTGATGCTCATCCTAACATAAACCTACATCTGCAACAAGCATTCAACTGCAATGTTCTTTATTTTACACTCTTTCTTAGAAAAGACCCTGTTGAGTTGAAGATGAGTCACTTAACTTTATACAAACAAAAAATACATCTTGTCTCTCTTTAAACATTATTTCTTAATCAATCTCAGTACTGTGCATTAACCTCAATGATAAATACAGGGCAGTCAGAACCATTGGGTGATAAATACATTTGACATGTCAGTTTACAGGTATGCCGCCACATGTAATGGTTCCTACCACAATAGTCTGTAGCCTGACTGTAACTCCTGTGTCTACAGGTGTTGCTAACAAATAGGGAAACTATTCTTCTGACAGATGTTATCAAACAAGTAGCCCTCCATGGAGTTCCTTATCCTCAGGTAGCTCTCAGTCTCAAAGGTTGGTGACCACTGATGTACTGTGTTACAGTAAAAGTGGCATAGCAGGTCAAAAGGCAAGCAATAATTAAAAAGAATGGTAGACATTAATAATAAAATAAACAAGATAAATCAGTACACAACCATGGCTAGAGAATGAGTAGCAGCAGTTTAAAATAATTATTAAACAGTGAGTAGTACAGATCAAATCAGTCAGTCAGTCAGTCAGTCAGTCAGTCAGTCAGTCAGTCCATCCATCCATCCGACTGACGGACAACTTCTCACTTCAAAAAAGAAGAAGAAATCTAGATCGCAAAATAATTAAACAAGCGAGTGACTGTTTTTCCTGGCCGAGGACAGGTTCCTTGAACAAAACACGAGCGTAACGTGTCTTCACGTGGTATATGTCTCGTCTGAAAGGAGTGCTGACGGAGAGCACCGGAACGCTGCTCCAGCGTTTCAAATATTACAGTACCCATAAGGAGCCGTACACATGCCGCAGTGTTTGCGTGGCTGTGTCTTTAGTTGTAATATAAGCACAGTGGCGATCTGTCGTTATTAGCATCTGGTTAGCTAGCTATGCTAACGAATTTAAAGAGCTTTTCTACAACCAGGTGGAAGAGAGCTCTCTCCTGAGAGGCTCAAATAACCTCAGCTCAGTGAGGTTAAGGCACACCTTGATATGATCATCATTATAGTTATTATTGAGACATTAGAGACTAAATGAAAAACAGGTATAAAATACTATATCACAGTAAAACAAAGTTGTTGATTAACAACAAACAAAAATACAGTTTAAAAGGGGAGTGATTTGTAAAATATCCAAAAAGAAAAATCTGCTTACAGTTCTGTTTAAAATGGGTGTTGAGATGTATCCATAGATCTCCTAATGTTGCTCTCAAAGTGCACCAGATTGATGCTTTTAACTTCAATATTTAAAAAAAAATCTCCCCCTCCCACTTAAATCATGTTTACATGGATAGGGTACTAAATAAATTTACACACATCTTGTGTCCATATCTTTCTGTTTTGGTGGTCATGCCACAACCGTGCATGCATGCGCGACAGCGCGAGTCATGGTGAGATATCTGGATTAAGAGGTTGCTTTTTCTTTGCACAACATGAAAGAAAGGCGAAATTAATGGGCTGTGATTTTATTTTTTTAAGCAGAGGTTGAGTTCAATAATATGTACTGCCCTCGGAGGATGTTGTAAAAATTGAAAGGAAAAAGGTTCCCCACCCCTGCTGTAAATAATAATAAAAACCCTTGATTTATAACTTCTCTTTCTCCTACTGATCTGAGTATATTATAAATAATAGCCAGTTAATTGAAGCATTATAGCACAGGCCTTTGTCAGACGGTGTATTACACTGTTTTTTTCTGCTTCGAATAGTTTTCTCTTTTTTCACCATACCTGTGTTTGCATCACTGATTAAAGTATCGAGATCTTATACAGAATACATTTAAATAATAATAAAACTGCGCTGTTAGTCCGTCCTTGTTTGTGTGGATGTGAGGCAGTCTGCTACATTTACAACTGCAGTCATATGTAGAGCAGTTGTCAATGATGACCAGAGTAGCTTCACTCACACAGCCTGCCAGCTGGTGCGTTGGCTCAGGCTAACTGAGCTCACTGAAGCTAGCTGGAGAAACGGTGTGTAAGCGTGTCGGGCTGGTTTGAAGACGCTGATGCTCCAATATGTTTAGTTTGAGTGAATTCTATGTATAAAATGTTCATTATCATTGTATATCTGTAGCTTCCTGCAGTGTTGTCAACTGGAAACAGCCGGATCCTCTGCACTGTGTGGGAGTTCAGTCATTGATTTTATAATGATGTGTGGTATTTTGCTGAGACACCTTTGGAAATGAATGTGAAGGGTGTTCATGCTTATATGTGTCACTATATAATCAGTGTTCCCTCTAATGTGCTGTGTCTTTGTTTTGCAGGTGTGGGGAAGTCATGTCTATTACTACAGTTCACCGACAAGAGGTTTCAGCCAGTTCACGATCTCACTATCGGTAAGTCCTCTACACATTCAGCTCTGCAGCAACACCAGCACTAGAAATACATTCATTAATGCATCATTTCATTTAGCTGTGAATCCTGTGCTACTAGGGCTGCACCATATATCATTTCAGCATCAACAATAGGACTCCACAATTGATTCATATGTTATCAAAATCGCAATATGGTCATGTGCAATGTTCAAATCACAGGATGTGTAATATTTCTTCCACGCTTGATATGTGAAAATAGTATATTTATAATGAAATGTTGTGGAGCTGCAGAGAATTCCAGTCCTACAAAAAGTATTGTAGAGACCTAAAGGAACATATTTGTTCAATACAGATCCTACGAAAAACAGTGTGTATGCTGTATTTGACACTTTTCAACCGGAAGAGAACGCGTCTGCTCTGGGATTGCACTGGGCAGGTCAAAGACGGTCTAGGTTTCTCTAGGTTAAACCCAGACCAACTCTAGGTCCAAGAATCACTGTATTTGTCCATATTGCAATCAGTGAAGCTGGTGCTATCTGGGCTGGGTTAAACATGTGAAGTTGGCTTGTTTATGTTTTAGCCTTAAGGTACTCCTTTCATGAACCTTTATCTCAGAAAGAAATAATGTTGTTTTATCCAGGCAAAAGTAAAAGTCACCTTATATTGGTCCTAACATTCAGACAGATCAAATTCAAGTTGGAAGACTGCTCCTGGAAATTAGAAATAACCCTACATTGTATTAAACCTAAAGAGACAAATCTCATGTTAACATAGTTACAGTCAGGCAACAAAAGGATTATTAATATTGACTATCATAAGAAACGTGGCTAACGGTACTTAGCATCCCTTCTTTACTGATAAGTGATGCTTAGTACCTGTTGCCTGAAAGCCCATTCTGTTCTCTTCTTCTTCCCCTGCTGCCTTTATCTATATTTGTATTCAAGGCAATCATTTAGCTGGGGGATAATGAGAAAACTGAACATTATGAACTTAAGTTTCATTACAAGCTTGCTTTAAATTGCTGTGTATAGTATTTCCAATATTCCTACAGATAATGAAAGACATGCTGTTGGTCACTTAGCACACATCACTATCTTTGTCTGCCTACTCGTCTCGATCTGTGCAGTGAAAGAAGTAGCTGTAAAACATTGTAGAGCCACCTCTTCAGGAAGACCCCACCCACTTATACATACAGTATGAGTGGGGGGGGGGGGGGTCGTCCTGATGGGGCAGTATAGAAGCAGTCAAACAGATGGAAGAGCCAATATTAAAGCACAGCCAACAAGTAACAATGTGACTATTGAGTCGGCACCTAATCTACCATATCCACATTCTTGTGTCCAGGTGTGGAGTTCGGAGCGAGGATGATCACTATAGATGGCAAACAGATCAAACTGCAGATCTGGGATACGGTAATATATCTAGCTTTTCATTTATTGTGACGGCATATTAAAGACTCTAAAAACACCTGATAACATATTGAATGAATGACATAAAAGCAAGGCTATAAATATATGGATGTCTCTGAAATGCAGACGTTAAACTTGAGTTGACTGCTATTTCTGTAATGACACATTTCCTAAATAGTAATAGATGTTGGTGTAAATATGAATCTGAAAAAAAGTCTTCAGAAAGAACATTTTGGTTTGAATACTGTATCTTATACATAATTCATGTATTATTACATGGTTTGATAAATAATGTATCTGAAAAAGAATGACAGAGATAAACAAATCAACAAGATATGCGTTTAGTTGTTTTGAATGACAAGAAGGCTCATAAATGTTGTTCTCATTGTGGCAACATCTTTCATGTTGTCTCCCTGACTTATCAGAGACATTCCAATTAGAGAGAAATTCCTCAAAAGGAATGAAAACTAAAGGAGACACAGTTGAAGAGAGAACATTAAGAAAAGATTTCATCGAGAAGCAACTATGTATACAGTGCAGACAAGTGGTAGTTCAGACCAAATTAAAGTTGTTACCAACTTTCATCAAAACCTTTGCTCCAGACTATCAAATAAAGGATGTGATGTTCCACACACAGGTGGAATGTAACTAAATACATTTACTTAAGTACCTTCATTACTTTAATAAAGTACCATTTTGAGGTATTTTTACTTTTTTACTCCACTACATTTTGTAGGCAATTATTTTACTTTTTACTCGACTAAATGTATTGTACAACTTTAGTAACAAGTTACTTTGCAGATTTAGATTGTTAATACAACATATAAATCAGACCTACTTGTTTAGTATATGTTAAGCTACCAAACATTATATAAAATAATAAAAAATTAAAACAAGTGCAATATTGACATTAATGGAGCAATAATTATTGCTCCATAATTATAATGTAATATATATATGATTTTGAAATTGGCCATACTGCAGAATGAGTACTTTCACTTTTGTACTTGAAGTATATTTTGAAGCTTATACTTTTTTATGCTTTTATTTAAGTACAATTTTAAATGCAGCACTTTTACTTGTAAGTGAGTATTCTCACACTGTGGTATTGCTACTTTTACTTCAGTTTAAGTTCTAAGTAATTCTTCCATCACTGTCCAAACATTGCGTCACTTCCACTATGGTTTCCTGCCCATGCAGTTAGGCGTTTGACCAGCAGGGGGAGATAGAGCTCCATGGAAAGGCAGGCACCTCCCCAAGCTTGAGGGTCTGAACTAGGCATGATGTCAGCCCTGCTTCTCACACTACTGTCTGTCCTATCAGGTAGCGATTTGCCTCACCTGGTTTAAAAGGTGTCGTATAGTCCCAGATGAGAGGGTCAAAAACAAACCAGAAGGGCCCACTGATACTGACTGGTACAGAACTCCCACCACCACCAAATGTCTAGAGAAACCAGTGTGTAGGCTGCACATGCCATATGAATAAAGTGTTTGTGCATGTATGTGTGTTCCTCCGCACATGACCAGATGGCAGACAGATGCAGCGTTCCCTCGCTTTCACCCTTATTTATCATTTATGCACTAATAGCATTACTGACTGACTGACCGCTTCCTGACTGACTGCTGGCTGTTAGCTGGAGGAGCAGTCAGGGTAGCTAACTAGCCGTCTAGATAACCTGCTCACTGACTGAAACTCTAGTTCTCTGACTCTTCACTGCCCGGGAGCTGGTGTTGCTGGGTGACAAACTGCTCCTCTGAGTTGCTCCATGATTCACTGACTGCTTGTGTTTCTGACTGACTGGCTATCTAGTTTTTCACATGAAGTCAGAGCCGCAGCTGCTAGGATAGTGCTGTTTTGTTTTCTACTCCTGCCCGGGCGAAACACAGACAACATTGTTAGTATATATGGGATAGGGACAGAGCCTGAATAGACATGAGAGGGAGGGGGGGTAAGAGTGATACACAGTGAGAATAGTGGTGGAAATAATGGAGGCCCAGGGGTTTATGGAGAAAGAATGAAAAGATGAGTGATGCAAGGAACAGACAGTGGAGTCGAGACAATGAGGGGTAATAATGGAAGGGGGAGTGTCAAACGAGGTGGGCACTGTTGATATGAAATTGTTGTTCATAAATAGGAGGTTATACACACTGGAGAAAGAAAGGGATGTTGACAGATAGATGGAGACAGAAAAAAGAATGTTATTGTATCCAATGACAGGCTCGCCTCTGTCCGGTCCTCTGCCAGCTGACTGAAAACCTGGAGCCGGAGCCTGCTAGAGAATCTGGGCTGGTGCAGAGCATTAGTGGCCCTAGACCACATAGAAACAAGACTTGCAGATAAGCTGGACTGGTTTAACTGTGACCTGTAGGATTGAAAGATGAGGTCAGTCAGACCCCAGCAAGATCAGGGCTGTTAGAAAACCAAAGGATCAGCACTTGTCTGTGGCCGTTTCAATTATTCACATTTCAATTTCTGTTTATTAATATATGTATGTGTTTCTCCAGGCTGGTCAGGAGTCATTCCGCTCCATCACCAGGTCTTACTACAGAGGAGCAGCAGGAGCTCTGCTAGTCTATGACATCACAAGGTAACACAACCAATCACACAGACCCAAACATAATCTGTAGCAAAGCTGTGGTCAGAAACACTTCGAAGTTGTTTGCATTTCCTCATCGTGGTAGCAAGTTGTGCATATATTTTTGAAAGGACTGCAGATTAGCGTGAGTTTATAATAAATCAAAAACAGATTAAAATACTGCTTCTAGGTAAGGTTCTAATATCACCAAAGTCCTAAGGGTTAATCCTCTTGGAACTCTGAATGTCTGAAACATCTTTGTGTAATCCATTTAGGGCATTTTGAAATGTTTGCAAGATATGTGAAATTTAGACATGCTGATGGCACAAGGAAATGCCACCTCCTGATTGGGTCTCAGGAACATTTACAGTGTTTTGAGATGGGAAAGCTCTCAGATCCGCTTAAGAAACATGAAGTGACCAAGAGTAAATTGGGTGTTAGCTCTTCTCAAGCGTGAGCAGCACGTCAGTCTTCCCATCAATTCCACACTATGGTGCAGAGCAAAATATATTGACGACTACTGGCGAGATTGACATGAAATCTGTTATTGATCTTTATACTCCCCAGAGGTTGATTCCCAATGATTTGTCATGACCCCGTAACCTTTTGTGCAGCTCTACCATGGTGTCAAAATTCCCCCCCCACCAGCTTTCTCTACCTGGGTTTTTCCATTCCCACTTTTGGTCAAGTCAAACAATGTATCCGAGAAGCAGAAGTTGATCTGCATTTCCTATACAAGATATAGTATTTAATTTTGTATTAGTTTATTCCACTCGTGTACACTTAAGCTTTTTTTTTTGTAGCACTTGATAGAAAGAAGAGGAGAAAGTATTATTTTACCTGCCTCTTTCTCAAAAATCAATGGTCTGTCAATCACAACTGCCTAAAACCAATATACTTACTGTAAAGCCAAATTGTGATGATGGGCCATCTCCGGAGTTGGGCCAAATTGCATCCAACCCGCCTCCAATGGAGTTACAGTGTCATCTTACAGAGTGCGGCCTAACTGAGACCTCTACTAATACTGAAAGGATGAAAAGTAGAAGAGAGATGTTAGATGGAGACACACTTTTAGCTCTTTTGGAATGGAGATGCAAATCCCTGCTGTGCTGAGCTCGAGCACAGTGCCAAGCTGAGCTGGCACATGTGTATGAAAGGGGGTTAAAGTCTAAAATAAATCAGCCTTCACGCTCCCCAGATGTGGAAACCTTGGGTTCCCTACCACTGACCTAGTTAGTTGAGTTGCTGGTATGGAGTTCATTTGAATATAGTTGGTTACAGTGGACATTACAACCTGTAGGGGCCACGAGAGGGACTTAAGATATTATGGTTCACCTTAAGGACAGTAAACTAGAGCAAATACCAGTGTTCTTTTCAGATAGTCATAGGGCATGCATCAGGAACAGGAACAGCTGGGATGAAGTCTTCTTGTAAGATTGAATGGTTGGAAACGCTGCAAGAGTAAGGGACAAGGACTTTATAAGATCTGATAGCGTAACAGCTGTGTTATCAATGTAAAAGTAGATTAAAGCCAGATTCTGTTCCTGTTTAACAGAAGGGACACCTTCAACCACTTGACGACCTGGTTAGAGGACGCTCGCCAACATTCCAACTCCAACATGGTCATCATGCTCATTGGCAACAAGAGGTAAGATCCTGAACATATAACACTGTACTGCAACCACGCAGGCTTATGAGCATTGTGTTTTTTTATTTTTGAGGGCGTCTGTGTCGCAGTGGATAAGTGCGCTGATCCTCTGAACAGGTTCAATCCCACCTTGACCCCCACTGCAGTCAGCATGCCGTTGTGTCCTTGGGCAAGACACCTCACCCCAAACTGCTCCTGTGGGGATTGTCCACAGTATGGAATGTATAATGTATGTAAGCTAATGTAATGCTTTGAGCTATCGGAAAAGCACTCAAATAAATATCAGAATACCTTTTTTTGCCCACAGAGGAAACATTTACATTGTTACAGCAAAAGGGAAGATGGAGAAAAACAAAATAAAACACTATAAGATAAAAACAAAATGTAAATACAAGATTTAAATGTAAGTACAATAAATTATAGTAAAGTACGTTAATTAAAGAAATATATAGAAAACTCAGCGGTGAGTAGGAGCTGCTGTAACAGGCTGCCACTCGAGCGTTAACATTCATTATTATTATTATCCAAATGGTTTGTTAACATTGTGCCTGGCCGTGTCCTTAGTGTTATATCTGACCCAGCTTCCTCTACAATGTCTAAATCGACCCAACAAACAGCTGCTAGATAGAACTGCACCTTGAAGCTAATTATGATGATCAGAATCAGAAACTGATTTATTGCCCGGTAGGTTCACACGTACGAGGAATTTGAATTGATGTCATGGTGCATACATAAAATATTTAAAAAAGATATATATGATGATGAATTAATTCTGTTAAATCGATTTGAGGAGGTTCACCTCTACAACACAGTTCAACTCAGGCTCATGTACTCAATGTTACATAACTGTTATGTAAAAATGATGAGTTTACAAATGTCCTTTTGTTGATTACGAACAACCTGAAACTCTTTTTGGCAACTGTCTACTAAACCTGCCTTACGGAGTCATACACTTATCAGTTTTAAGGTTTAACAAAGGAGGTAGAATGGTAGAATGCAGGTATTGGCACTGATGTTACACAGAGCTGTTAGCTACCCTGTAGCCCAGTGTATAGCTCAATGACAACGTATTATTTTCAGTCAGAACAACAAAGCCTGACACATCTTTACCTGCTCTTATCAGCAACGAGTCATCATGAACAGGAGTTCAAATGACGGTTCATTTCATAAGAGAAAAGTGGTCATTGATATCACACAATGAAAGTGATCCTAGCTTCCTTCACAGTAAAGGAAATGCATCACTGTTCATGAGGTGTACTAATATACTACTTTAATAATAATAATAATAATAAATTGTATTTCTATAGCGCTTTTCTTGAACCCAAAGATGCTTTACTATCTTCTACCTTTGGATGACCATGGAAAATACATAGTATTCATGTTTTTGTGTTTGTGTTTAGTGACCTGGAGTCGAGGAGAGAGGTGAAAAAAGAGGAAGGTGAAGCATTTGCAAGAGAACATGGCCTCATATTCATGGAGACTTCAGCCAAGACTGCCTCTAATGTAGAGGAGGTAATAATTCACACACACACACACACACACACACACACACACACACACACACACACACACACACACACACACACACACACACACACACACACACACCGA
>NW_011335514.1:0-2854 GCF_000735185.1 Notothenia coriiceps | reverse complement strand
GACATGTACTGGCTTAAGCAGGGGGACACGTCTGGCACTGCAGGATTTGAGTCCCTGGCGGCGTAGTGTGTTACTGATGGTAGCCTTTGTTACTTTGGTCCCAGCTCTCTGCAGGTCATTGACTAGGTCCCCCCGTGTGGTTCTGGGATTTTTGCTCACCGTTCTTGTGATCATTTTGACCCCACGGGGTGAGATCTTGCGTGGAGCCCCAGATCGAGGGAGATTATCAGTGGTCTTGTATGTCTTCCATTTTCTAATAATTGCTCCCACAGTTGATTTCTTCACACCAAGCTGCTTACCTATTGCAGATTCAGTCTTCCCAGCTTGGTGCAGGTCTACAATTTTGTTTCTGGTGTCCTTTGACAGCTCTTTGGTCTTGGCCATAGTGGAGTTTGGAGTGTGACTGTTTGAGGTTGTGGACAGGTGTCTTTTATACTGATAACGAGTTCAAACAGGTGCCATTAATACAGTTAACAAGTGGAGGACAGAGGAGGCTCTTAAAGAAGAAGTTACAGGTCTGTGAGAGCCAGAAATCTTGTTTGTTTGTAGGTGACCAAATACTTATTTTCCACCATAATTTGCAAATCAATTCTTTAAAAATCAATGTGATTTTCTGGATTTCTTTTTTTCTTCTTTTCTTTTTTTCTTCTCTCATAGTTGAGGTATACCTAGGATGAAAACATTACAGGCCTCTCATCTTTTTAAGTGGGAGAACTTGCACAATTGGTGGCTGACTAAATACTGTTTTGCACCACTGTACCTGCATCCCGAAAGGGGAAAATGACATATTTCAGCTTGTATTAGAAATACACTTGTTTTTTTCTCTTTTATGCCAGTGTACATCTTTCTGTGGACATCTTGCATTGCTTTTCTGTACCTTTCAGTCAACATTTTTTCCCAATCCTTATTGGCTTGATACAAGCCATCATTTGCAATGTGTTTTTCAGCTGTCAGCCTGTTATTTCCTCCACTGGGGTGGACACAGCAACTTTAATGTCATTTGTCCCTAGAGTCCTGCTTTGTGGGCACTTTCTGTTCACCAAACATTTACTTTAAAACCGGATACCTGAGCCTCCAGGGACCCAAGCTTAATTCTGCTAAGAGTGTGTGCAGTTTTCACAAATGTTCCCACTCTCCCCTACCATTAACTGATGGCTACATTTAAACTGGGAGCAGAGTATTCCTGGTAAAATATGCCATCTCTCGCACAAAAACCGTTACATTTACAAATATACTCATTGTACCCAAAATAAAAGTACTTATTATGCAAATTAGTGCATTAAAGTGTTTTTTTGACTTTGTATGCTGCGGGGTAGCTTGTGTATTTACTCCAGGTCTAACTAAAGTCTGATTTAAGTGTTGTGTGTGAATGTTACCTTAGAGCAAGTGGTACTGCTCTGCATGAATGAGGTGTGAATGGGTGAATGACTCTTATGTAATTCACCTTGAGGGGTCAAAAAGACCTGATAAAGCGCTGTATAAGTAGTCCGTTTACCATTTGATTATATTTCACATTAGTTACTAAAGGTACAACATAAATGAAGTGGTATAAAGGTACACAATTTAACTCTGAAGTGGGGTAGAACAACAAAGTAGCATAAAATGGAAATACTCAAATAAAGTACAAGTATATAAAATTGTACAGTACTTGAGTAAATGTGCCTCGCGTGCAATTTAAGGGTGCAAAGCACTGACTTGATTGTGCTTCCACAGTAAGTAAAGTCAGTATTTAGCAGGTCCCTGAACAGCTGTAATCAGAAAAGACTTGCTAGTGGCCTTCAATCAAAGCAGCTCTTTCAAAATCTGGCTTTTTGAAACACGCAGATACACTAAGAATAGTTCAGTAATTGGCGACCACTGATACATGAGATTAAAGGGCTGTAGAGGCCTACTTTCCCTTATTTGACCATAGTAAACTGGGTGCACATCAACGGATATTAGATGTCTCTGTTGATTAAGTGTTTTATATTGGTCAGTTTGACGATTTTCAGTTATTTGGAGGTAAATAATAAAAGGTTTGTGTGAAAATTCAGTTTTTATGGAATTATAATAGTTGTCAAGGTACAGTTGACTGGTCGAAACAAAAGGAAGAAAGGCCGGTCTCTACAATATGTGCATTATAAGAAACTGCATCCTTGTCTTGATTCAAGCTGTATTTTTTAAATGTGACAACTTTAAACTGTACTATGTACATTTCTGTACACATAATAATCTCCTGGATTTTAAATCCATGACAAAGTATGTGCGTGTGCGCGTGCACTAGGGGTTTCACCAACTAATCGACTAGTCGACTACCTTTACCACTAGTCGGCGCTGTAGGCCCTAGTCAACTAGTCGTGAAAAAAATGGAGGTAAACGAGGTGCCGCAAAATGCTCCAAAACACGTCCGACATTCTTATGTATGGCAGTACTTCAACGAAGATGTAACCAACTCCACAGTGAAGTGTCAGTTGTGTACAGCTGTACTGAAGTACAATACAAATGCATCTGCTATGCGCAACCATCTGAAGATGAGACACCCGCTGCCGACAGCTAGCACTAGCAGTAATGCTAGCACCAGTGAGCAACGGACCGGCGTCAGCACTGAACAGAGGCAAACGAACAGCAAGAAAACACGGGTCAACAGTGATGCGGATGATGAGCTACGGGATTACTGCCAGCGGACACCACATATCCCCACAATGGATAATCCACTGGAGTGGTGGGCAGAAAACGTGCACCGCTTCCCCCGCTTTCGAGGAGCTACCTGGCTATTCCAGCCGAGTGAGAGGGTTTTTTCCCTGGCAGGCAACACTGTCACCCGAAAGCGGTCAAGCCTCCTTCCCTCACATGTCGATGCGTTGGTCTTCAAACC
>NW_011335513.1:0-1666 GCF_000735185.1 Notothenia coriiceps | reverse complement strand
TCAGAGCTGAGCTAACACTGAGCTATCAGAGCTGAGCTAACGCTGAGTTAATGCTGAGCTAACTCTGAGCTAACACTGAGCTATCAGAGCTGAGCTAACTCTGAGCTATCAGAGCTGAGTTAACTCTGAGCTAACGCTGAGCTATTAGAGCTGAAGCTGAGCTAACACTGAGCTAACTCTGAGCTGTCATAGCTGTGCCAATGCTGCGCTAACACTGCGCTAACACTGAGCTAACTCTGAGCCAACGCTTACGGTGCGTCCACACGGTGGCGTGCGTTGAAGCTTCAACGCTTCTTCCCATTCACTTTTAATGGGGTGACGTCACGCTTTTAATGGGGTGACGTCACGCTTTGCTGAACTGTGGTTCCGTCGCTTCGCTTTGCCTCCGTTGCTCACTTCAAAAGTTGAGAAAAGTTCAACTTTTGAAGCTTCAACGGAAGCATCAGCTAATCAAATCATATGCCAGTACAGGCTCTAGCCAATCAAACCGCGTGCTTGTGTGTCCGGGGTGGGAGATTCATGTGATTGGTTGTTGGTCGAGCTTCAGACACGCCCACCGGCAAGCTTCAACACACGCTGACATGTGGATGCTGAGTTAGCTAACACTGAGCTTACGCAGAGCTAACTCTGAGCTAACGAGTCAGACAGTCTCCAGACTTACTGCTGTTTCCTTCCGACAGCCCTACAGTGTGTGTTGTGACATCATCATCATCATCAACAACATCAACAACATCATCATCATCATCATCAACAGCATCAACAACATCATCATCATCATCATAATAACATCTCAGCGTCAGACGGACCCTGTTGAATAAGGGATATTTATATATATTTATGTGTACTCTGGGTTAGGGTGGCTGTAGGCTGAAATCTGTGGGACTCCTGCTTTTATATATTTATAATTAATTATCAGTTTCCTGTGTGGGGGGGTCAGTTTGGTATTTACAGAGTGGGGGGTCAGTTTGGTATTTACAGAGTTGGGGGGTCTGTGGAGCAGTGGATAGAGCCTCGGTGTTGGGATCAGGGGGTTCAAACCCCACTGCAGTCAGCATGTCGTTGTGTCCCTGAGACACTTCACCCCAAAGTGCTCCTGTGGGGATTGCCCACAGTGTTGAGTATGTAAGTCGCTTTGGATAAAACCGTCTAACAAGTGACATGTGATGTAATGTAATGTCAGAGTGGTATTTACAGATTCCTCCCAGCATGCAGTGGGGCTGATGTTTCCCTGTTGGAGCCCCTAAAGTCCTCTGAGGTGAACCTGTTTCTCACGTCATAATAAACGTGCAGGTTATGCAGGGGGGGGTAAAGCGGGGGTTATAAAGTGCACACATTGGTGTATTCTGATTGGCTGCAGCTAGCCTGTTAGCACGTTAGCTGCTCTGGTGCTCTGCATAACGCTAACTTCTCTCCTGGGGGGGGGGGCATTAACTCTGACAACATGAGGGGGGGAAGGTCATACATTAATACATATGTTCAGCTTGCCCTGATTGGCTGAGAGGAGGTTAGCGTAATGAGAGGCTGTGATTGGCTACGCCCAGAAGTGATGTCACAGTGTACCACAGTGCACCTGAACATCACTGTAGCCACAGAGTCCTGAATACTGATAGTGTGTGTGTGTGTGTGTGTGTGTGTGTGTGTGTGTGTGTGACACACAGTCTTACAA
>NW_011335512.1:1707-5264 GCF_000735185.1 Notothenia coriiceps | reverse complement strand
AAGTTGTAAATGCGCTGCTGCTCTCGCTGATACTTGCATCTGCCATAGTGTGTGTGTTGGTGGTGGGCGTTGCCGTGTATATGTGTGTGTTAGCCTTAGCAAGTGTTTGTGTGTCTGTGTATTTTCCCCATAAGGCAAGACCCGCCCAACTCTGTCTCTGATTGGCTTACCCTGAAATGTTATCCCGCGTTAACCAATCATTACTCCTCTCTGGTCACTTTCACTTTTCCATGGTACTGTGAGTGGACATCGCTGTATTCGCCTGTAAATTACATCCGCAGGGAGATTCGGTTCAGTTGGATCACATAATGTATGAATGGGAATAGTTAACTAGTAACGTTATTAGTTACCGCAAAAGGTAGTTGTGTGCGTTAGTTTGTAACGCGTTAGTCCCAACACTGGTAAACATACACCTGATCACCTGAGAGCTGCTGTTTCATTCAGACTGTTTAAAAAAAAAACAACGGTCTGATTTTAACAACTCAATGTGTGATTGTTATAGCAGTAATATTAGACACTAATAATACAGTAAACTATTAATACTGTACATATTATTGTTTGCCCGTGGGATTAGGATTATCGGTAGTGAGAGCAGTGCTGCATTTTCCTCCGGTCGGATGTGATATAAAAACAAAGCGATTATTTTTGTTGTTGTAAACTCACGTGGATTAAACTACATGTATTAGTGCATTCATTTCAATTCGCGAACATATGATACATTAAATGATCGTGAGGATGATGATTGAAAATCGTTTGTTTGAGCCGGGCTGCATTTCCTGATGAAAAAACATAGCGATGGTTTTGTACTTACGCCAACGTGAATTAAACAACATTATTTTGTTAAATAAAAACATGGTGATGTTTTGTAAATGATTACATGTCTCTTATTTAGCACAGAATATGATCCTATCCGTGACATTATGGATCTTAACAAATATCCGCTATATCAGACACCTGCTGATCTATCAGCTGTTTATTTCACATGAGTTCCAGGTTGGCAGCTTTTCACGGCTCCTCCTGGTGGATCCATGATCCATTGCAGCTGGTTTAATTAAAATTACATTTATTTATCAAGGGGGCATATCAAGTCCTGCGGGGGGGTTTTCCTTTTCAGCAGGGGCCCACCCCGTGCATATCACCGACCCGCACGGGTAGGCGTCTGAAATGAAGCGCTACAACTGTAGTTTGAATGACTTTGTATGCTGCAGGGTAGCTTGTGAATTTACTCCAGGTAGAACTAAAGTATTACAAATAATTAGTGGAGTAGAAACACATTATTTACCTCTGAATTATACTAGAAGTACCAAGTAGCATAAAATGGAAACACTCAAGTAAAGTACAAGTATCTCAAAATGATATTTTAGTACAGTAGGCTACTTGTGGTACTACACCGATTTCCAAATAGGCGAGTGCTGTTGTTCCAGTATCTGATTGTGCATGCTGACTTCAGGGAAGTAAAGACTTCAGTCATTCTGTTAATAAATCCAACATCCTTCAGCAAAACTGAACTGCAGTCAATGAGCGGGCCCTGGAAAGACCTGCTGCAGATGACTCTGATTGCTGGCCCTGATCATTCTGTATAGTATGAAGTCCTTGTTCTGCTAGAGAAATATTAACCTTTATTATGTTATTGTGTTTTGTTCTCCAGGGTCAACCTGGCAACGCTGGCTCTGGGTCAGGCCTCCTCTGCCATCATGGTAATGTAAAAAATACTCCCGTCTACTTAAATGTGGATTGTAATCCAATACATGCTTAGTCTAATTCGACCAATATTTCCTCACAATAGCTAGCTGTCTATTCTGTGCGTGCGCTGAAAAGAAACGAGGTATATATATACAGTCCTAGCTCTGTAAATGGGGAAAAAAATGAAGTTTCACAGAGATCCGTATTCCAAAATAGGCCAGTCTATTTATATTTTGCATGCGTAGTGTGCACAGTAATAGCTTAGTGTCTATATTCTTTAATGAATAACAGATTCACAATAAATTACTGATGGCATTTATTTTTACCAGTACCAGCTGGTGGTTGCTTATTTTTGTTATCCCTTCCTAGCCCCTTGTAGTCCTTAGATGTTACCTTACCATTTTACACAAACTGTGGAAAAGTAGTATAATATAACTATTGCTACCAACAGGCTAAAACGTGTATGGGAAGGTTGTTGGTCCAGTTGTTCCTTACATGAGTAGAAGCTGACATGAGGATTCTTTAGCTGGTGTAAACATATAAAGTGGATATCTTCCAAAGTCACACTGTTCCTATTGGAGATTGCACAGATTGTTTGCTGAACTGTGGCAAATGGACATGAAGCGAGAACTAGTTTATCATGACTTACTTTGGATATTACCAACTTGTTTGGACTCCTTTTAAGCCTTATTAGCTCTGGTCCGACTCTGGGATGTATATATATCTTTTAAACCAAGACAGTGGGTATCGTCATTCCAACATGTTGAATTTCAAACAATAACATAAGAAACACCACCCAGCTCAGTAAGTAACATCAAAGTCATAAGTTAGAAAAAGCAATCAAATAAATGTCAATTATGCTTGACAGTTGACAATGCTTTAAGAAAACAAACAGCATCCTTCACAGCTCTCCAGAGGGTTTACTTTATTGTGTTACAAACAGTGTTGCAGCTCATCCCTTAAAACGGAAGCTTCAAATTGCTGATAATAAGGGGGAGATATGAAGGGGATATTTCAAGCTTTATCAACTAAGATTTGTGAGAAAATGTTTTCAACTTTTAATTGACTGAATGTATTTGAAAAGTGAGCTTATTAACACATGAATACTACTGCGTGATATATGTTCATATATATGTTTAAGAAGTACAATATAGGAAAAGCTCAAGTTTCAGGTGTGGGACATGTCCCATTATACTTTTAGAATTTGATGAGGGCCAATTAAAAGTGGACAATCAGTCGGTGCCCAGGTTGTAGTTTGGACACCCCTGTTCTAGGTCATTCAAACAGCTAATAGAATATAATAGAATCGGAGAGATGAAACCCATCTTTAATTGCCTCACATGCAGAGCACACAGCACACAGTGAAATTTGGCCTCTGCATTTAACCCATCCTAGCACCAGGAGTCTAGTACCAGGAGCAGTGGGCAGCTATTGTTCAGCGCCCAGGGAGCAATGTGAGTGGGGGGGGGAGGGGGTTGTCTGGTGCCTTGCTCAAGGGCACCACGGCAGGGCCCAGGAGGTGAACTGGGACCTCTCCAAGTAGCAATCCACAGAGTCCACAGGGACTTGAACCGGCAGCACTACGGCTCACAGTCCAAACCCCTACTGACTGAGCCACTGCCTGATCATGGCCTGATCATGGCCTGATCATGGCTGATCATGGCCTGATCATGGCCTGATCATGGCCTGATCATTGGCTGATCATGGCTGATCATGCCTGATCATGGCCTGATCATGGCTGATCACGGTTGACACTAAGGCACTTCAGGGTAATTTCACTCAGTTAGAAACCTTCCTAAGGAAAAAGAATAGTCAACCGCAGCCACATACACCTTTGACACCTGCCAACTTCTGAGACAGCCACCCCCCCCCCC
>NW_011335512.1:0-1691 GCF_000735185.1 Notothenia coriiceps | reverse complement strand
CCCCCCCAAGTATTTTTGGCTAACCTCATTTAGGTTGTATATGCCAGACAATACGCACACGAAGAGCCATATTACTTTCTCTTGTGACGTGTGTTTCTCTGTGTACTCTGACCTCCCCCCTGCAGGCAGCCACCAGGACTGACAGTATGACTCTGACCCCAGGTCAGTGGCTGGGCCTGCCTGCTGTCACTGCTGTCACCCTCTACAGACATGAGGACCCAGCCATGGTACGCTCATATATCTTTCTACAGATGTTCCTGACACAGAGCCACCATGTTTCTGGATGTCCTCCTGCTGCTGATCCTCACTGAGGAAATGTTCAGCAATCAAACACACACTTGTTTAACCTTTCCCACAATTGTCACTATTTAAACTATCTATGTTAAGATTTTTCTCTTAAAATCATTAAGTTTGGTTGTATTACATGTAATATACAGTACACTTTTCATTTTTTTTTTACGTGTGCAGTTTACAGTTTTTACAATTAATAATGTTGCCACATGCTGCTACTGTACCTCATTACTTTTATATGTTCACTCACTTTTCTATAATGCTGCTTTTGATTATTAAAGAGGATGTGTCTTATTTGATTAGATATTGTTAACTGTGTGCTTAGTTCTTTATTTAATATGTCAGTCTACTCATCTGATTCTTGTCTTCTTGCTGTAACACTGTTAGTGTCCCCACTGTGGAACAAATCAAGGATGTCTAATCCAGATTCTGATTGTTCTGTTCTATTCTCTGTTTGTGTCTGAATGACTTGCTGTGTGTCAGTCTCTGGCAGCAGGCATGACCTCCAGCCAGCCGGTGGCCAGGCTGCGGGCGCTGCCCCTCTGGCTCTCCCTGCAGCACCTCGGACACGATGGGATCGTCCACAAGATCAGACACGCCACTGCTCTGGTGAGCACCACTTCACTTCCCCTTAACCACAAACTGTCATTCCTAAATAACAATTTAGGGTAATAAAATCTGGATTTGAATATTGGCAGATATTAAATGTCATATTATGGAGTTTGCAATAAAATCTAATGATATACTCTACTCACCTTTATTTCTCTCCCATCTAGAGCCAGCACCTCCTGCAGAGGCTCAAAGCTCTGACCTCCATTAAAACATCGGTAGGTGCTCTCATAATGTTCTGTCATAAACAAAAACTCAGGACTCCCATAATAATGGTCATCAAATGTAAATCAAATATTTGCAGTTACTGTTTTGCAACCCAACACATAATATCCAAAAAACAATATTCCTGTGCCCCTATGACTTTGCAGTACAGCAGAGGTGGGGACTCGAGTCCGACTCGAGTCACATATTTTTTTACTTGAGACTTGCTTGACTAACATTGATAAAAGACTTGACTTTGACTTGGAATAGATGACTTGAGACGGATGACTTGAAAGGACTTGACTTTTTTTTATTAAATATTTGCGTTTGTTTTTGTATTGAGATATTACGTTTAGATTTTTCGAAACGTGATTGGGTGATTATAGCGCCGTGCGCGCAAACCTGGCAACCCACTAGACGGCAGGAGTGTTAGTTAACATGACAGCGGCTAGCGTTACTCCACAAATAGTGAAGTTTGGATTCAAGGATTATTTTGTCGATGACGGTAATAAGAAGAGAACAGCGGTATGCAGGGTCTGCAGCATAAAGATCAGTGACACGACCACCACAACATCCAACTTCATTCG
>NW_011335511.1:0-1905 GCF_000735185.1 Notothenia coriiceps | reverse complement strand
CATGCTTTGGGGCTGTTTTTCTGCAAAGGGACCAGGACGACTGATCCGTGTAAAGGAAAGAATGAATGGGGCCATGTATCGTGAGATTTTGACTGACAACCTCCTTCCATCAGCAAGGGCATTGAAGATGAAACGTGGCTGGGTCTTTCAGCATGACAATGATCCCAAACACACCGCCCGGGCAACGAAGGAGTGGCTTCGTAAGAAGCATTTCAAGGTCCTGGAGTGGCCTAGCCAGTCTCCAGATCTCAACCCCATAGAAAATCTTTGGAGGGAGTTGAAAGTCCGTGTTGCCCAGCGACAGCCCCAAAACATCACTGCTCTAGAGGAGATCTGCATGGAGGAATGGGCCAAAATACCAGCAACAGTGTGTGAAAACCTTGTGGATTACCTCTGTCATTGCCAACAAAGGGTATATAACAAAGTATTGAGATGAACTTTTGTTATTGACCAAATACTTATTTTCCACCATAATTTGCAAATAAATTCTTTAAATATCAGACAATGTGATTTTCTGGATTTTTTTTTCTCATTTTGTCTCTCATAGTTGAGGTATACCTGGGATGAACTTTACAGACCTCTCATCTTTTTAAGTGGGAGAACTTGCACAATTGGTGGCTGACTAAATACTTTTTTGCCCCACTGTATGTGGTGCATACAAAGACACAGAAAAAAGAAAACATAGCTAAATTAAATAAAAAATAGTACTGTTATGACAGCTATTAAGACAAAACTATTTTAAAACTTTTATAACAAATTATCAATACTTACACAAATAAAATATACTGTATTTAAAGTGAAGGAAGCAATGAAAGAAGTACAGAAGGAAGGAAGGGAGGAAGGAAGTATAGAAAGAAGATAAATTAATATTTGAGAAATTGCAAGAGGAGTGGGGGTGTAGGCTTGCCGTGATTTCTTTTTGGATATGCATTTGAATAATCTGTATGTGTTTGTCAGTGCCATCCTGTGGTGGTCAAAATGGAAGAAGACTGTAGGGAAGGAAGCCTTCCTGAATGCTTTTGGATTCCTTTGTGGAACAATAAAGTCAAGAGGTAGGAGTAAAAACACACTTTACAGAGTCTTTGTGGCCTCCGAGTTTCAGCGTTTCCTGAAGCTAAATATGACATTATCGACCACTGGCCATATGGTTGGACTTATTTGTAAACTTTGAGAAAAAAATGCAACAAACATACCTTTTTTTCCTGGAAGGATAACTGTGTCCACAGACATAAGCAAGTATATGCCAGCGATGAACGGCTGCCTGTGAGGAGGCACAGAGAGTCAGTCAGAGAACAGGAAGTGCTTGTCAAAGTTTAATACACAACTTAGTTGAATACTTGATTCTGATTTGTCAATTTGGACATTTCAGAGGTTATGAATACTCAATAACCCACTGCTGCTAAGCAAAATAATGACCGTCGCAGACATGAAATAAGGCCGCCTTTCATTTCATTTTTTTAATTCCATCTTTATTTTGAACAGATTAAAAAACAAGTGTAAAACAGAATAGCATATTGGTCAACACAGTCTCACTCCATGCGCGTCAAAGAACAACGCTTGGTCAGAGTCCTTTGGCGTCCATTTCTGACACAAAAAAACATTACGTTTTCTTTCGCTTTTCTGCCATGTTCAGGGTAAAAACCGCACCTAGCGCACCATAGCTGCTCCCGCAAGCTTGTCTCAGCGAAAAAGTGAACTCTGACCCCAGACAGGGTCACTCGAAGCGCCAAGGGGGTTATTTATACCACATTTTGAAATATGTGTAACTCTGTTAACCTGTTAAGCCCGGTGCCCCCGTTGGCGGAAGCTAAAAACAACAATATTCACGAAACTGTGTCTCAGGGCTTCTTAACATTTTAATAACCTATTACTGAGACCTGCCCAAAGGCACACAGGGGGATAGGG
>NW_011335510.1:0-1704 GCF_000735185.1 Notothenia coriiceps | reverse complement strand
TGACGTCACCCCATTCAAAGTGAATGGGCAGACGCGTTGGAAACCGTTTTTGAAGCCGTCGAAGCTGTAGTGTGGACGGGCCGTTAGTGTATCTAACCTTATACTAAAGAGAGCATTGTTGTTCAAATAAAAAGAGCGTTTGTTTCTACAAACCTTTACCAAACAGGTTCATTTCAATGCATCAAAGAAAAACGTTCCTATCGATATGTTTAATACAAATAGTGACTCTTGCTTATAAGTGAGGATGATAATGTAAATCAAATAAAAATGTAGTTTCCAGCTTATCAGTGATGAGGATAATGTAAAAGATGATTGTGCTGATTTTTGAGAGGCTGTAAACTGTAACAATATGCTTAAATTAGAAAGTTTAGGCTAGCTAACGGTAGGATATAGTGAAAATGTTAGCACTCTCCTGCACGTTCTGTCGCTCCGACAGCTAGTTGCTTGGAATATCTTAATGGCATATTCCAAAAGCCCTCGCTAGCTAACGGTCCACTTTGTGTATTTGCTACTCAGTAAAATGTCTAGAGCTTTAGTCAACTTTTTATTTTAAGACTTTTTAACCAGCTTACCATATCAACACAAGTACTGAAAAGTTAAAGCATTAATTAGTGGTGGATAGTACCAAAGTACATTTACTCAAGCGCTTTATTAATTACAATTTGAGGTACTCTTAGTTTATGCTACTTTATACTTCTACTCCAGTACATTCTAGAAGCTGTTGTTGTACTTTTCAGTCCACTAAATCCTGTCCACTTTTTAGGTTTTGATTATGAGCTAAAACAAAATCTAAATCAACTATTAAATAAAAGTTGGAGATACGATTATAGATAAGATATCCAGCATCAGTAAAGTTATTTAAATGAGCTCTACATTGACCAGTTGTGATAAATACACATGAATAATCATCATATTAACCTAGTAACTCAAAATGTACGCGATTCTCAAATAGGCCATAGTTACTGAGAATGGCTGCTGATACAGGAGCCAGGATTTGATGTTGATGAGAATAAGAGCGAGTCGAGAGACTGTCATCTTCTCTGACTCATCTCCTGGCTCTGTTCAGCTCCACTCCTCCTCAGACGCTCAGGCTGTTGGGAGGGGGGGTTTAGGCATGACAGGCTGCTCGGCACACTCACAACGCACCTCCTCTTAAAGCCACTTACTCACCGTTGCTCTGACATTGGGATTACACTGGAATTTGTGACAGCATTTGTGGAGCTAAATCTGGCCCGAAAGTTTTGATCATTCAAAGTAATTGAATGTATTGGAAAGTCCTTTATTGATCCCCGTAGGGAAATTCAGGTGTTATAGCAGCAACAGCAAGAGTGAAAAACAGGACAGTACAGATAGGAGTTCACACAAGGATAACACAATTCAAAATACAACTAACTGTAACTGTTTGAATGAAGAAATCACAATAAAATGGGTACAACACTGATCAGTTGAATACACCTGTTTCCTGTTCCTATCTGACAGGAGGGGCACCTGATGAGGTCTTCTGCTGCTGTAGCCCGTCTGCTTCAGGGTTCCACGTGTTGTGCACTGAAAAAAAAGGCTGTTGGATTCACATGATTTTAATATGTACATCAGTTGCACATATTAAAAACATGTGTACTCAAAACTATTCCATTATGTTAAAGACACACAACTATTTTATGTCAAAGAAACATGAAATTGTTATGTTCATTTGAATATTTCCTT
>NW_011335509.1:0-8512 GCF_000735185.1 Notothenia coriiceps | reverse complement strand
AGGATGTGTCAGGATGTAGAACTATTGTGTGAACATTGGATAAAACCAGGTTCATATTCTTGTTTGATGTTGTTGACATATTAGAGTCAAAGGTTTGCAGAGAGCGAAATATCTTTGTGTTGCGCCATAAATCAGAAAATACTGCATTCAAAAAGTCATTTCCTGCATTTTTCTACTGATAAAGTGTGATATAAATAATGTACAGGCTTTCAGATTGCTGTAGTTCACTAAACAGAGACATTAATGACATGTTTGGTGTTGAAAATGTCAGAAAAAGTGAAAGACTGGGAGATAAATATCCCCAAATCTCAAAATTGTATTATATTTTGTGTGTGTTTGTGGTCCTCTTTCAGTCGAGACACTGTAGGTGAAGAATGCTTCAGGAAAAGACCAAACACTGGATGTCTTTCAGTCGCCAACATGTGTTTTTTTGAGACACTGATACTAACGGGGAAATACTGCAGGACTCAAATGCCTCGTCTCTGTTCCCTTAAACTCATTTGGGAGTGATTATCAGCCCCAGGGGTGCAGAGGAAAGGCAGCGTTAAGTTAAGTTAGTTAAGTTAACTTTAAGTGGGATGCTACTGTATACCAAAAGGCTTCTGTGTGAGGTTGGTAAAATAAGGTGATCCTTTTACGTTAGATAGTTAGTTTGTTAGTTAGGTTACTGTATGCATTGTTAAGGTTAATTTAAATTCGCTATGCTCTACTATAGCATAAAATAGACTAGCTCACGTCAACGTATTGTTGAAGAGAGGCTTAGTGTATATTAAATTAACCTCACAATAAAATGTGTGTGTCTTTAAAATATGAATGTCACATTCCAAGATGGTCCTTAGATATTGTAATATGGTTTGTTGAACTGGAGTTATTTATTGCAGCTAACCGCCTATCTGACGAACGAACCCAAACATTGTTGTTTTTATTAATATTATTATCATCACACTTGAGAAACAGCCTTATTGCGGCTGTAGAACGGAACATGTAACTTAATGTCTGCATTTAAGGACGATGATTTGTTTAAATATTAGATATGACGTTATTTATGACTTCAGTGAAAATTAAGCTTTTCCATTGCATTGCATTTGTTCAATAGGTTTGTGTCTTACCCTTACGTGTGTGATACATATGAATATGGCATATTAAAAGAAATTAATTTGACTGACACATCCAAAGTAACAGTAAAATAAAAAGGACCTACACAATGATACACAATCAAACTGATAAGATACAGTATAAGGACCGTGATATCCAGCAATTTCTTAAGTATAACAATAAGATTATGACCTGTTTTTAAAAGAAGATAAAAATGTGCTTGCATGTAAAGAAGTCTGTAACCTTACCCACACATGTAACTTTACATCTGTTTGTTCAAAGTTTCCTTAAGGTGATCCAGACAGGCTGGACCAGAGGAGGAGAGACAGATCTGGACTCCTAACAGCAGAGAACTTCAGCACGGATTCCAAGGTACATATACCTTTTTCATAATTTACAAAGAATGCATAAAGTTATTGGTTTTAAAAAATAAAGTAATGACTCAAATACACTGATATACATGCCATTAAACATCACTACATAATATCACCTACACATCAGTGATGTTGAGTGTGACTGTTCACATTATCTTTTCTATTAAAGTCTTTAAACACTGCCAGAGCCCATACCCGGTTCATGTTTGTGTTTACTTCCTATCTGTCTGAACACTAATATTTGTCGCCCACAGCTGACATTATATTTACTGGGCTTCTTTCTGCCCATTGATATGACTGCACATAGTCTCGTGATTGTTCTCCAACGGTCTGTTAGCGAAAAGTAGCAGACCTCTGGAATGTCCAAATTGATCAATCAGAATGTAGTATTCAACCAAGCTGTCTAATAATCATCTATAATGTTCCTCAGGGTTCTAATAATTGACCAATTATTTTGTATATCAATTTAATTGTGCAGCTCTTAAAGGGGGAGCTTATTTTGAATTACCTTTTATAGTGCCAGGTATGGCAATCCCTTATAATTCATTAGATGATTTATATTTTTGATTTAAGGTTAAAACCTGCAAAGTAAATAGAAACTAATCTTGTTAAATAAATGTAGTGGAGCAAAAAAGTAAAAGTTTGCTTCCAATTAAATGCAGTTATATCCCTAGAATTCTGCTTTCAGAGCTGTTAAGTTATCACAAAGCTAATAATAATCAAATGCAGAGGCAGTTATGTAATGTGATAAAGAATATCAATAATTAAATAGCCTTAAAGTTACATCCGGCCCCTTTTAAGTGCTTCCATAATGCTGATGAGTTTTACACTCCAGACTTCTTTTTTATTTTTGAAGTATCCAGCATATGTGATTGCTCATGTGCTGCGAAAGATCAGTTAATATTGATTCAGCTTAATTAGGGATATCATGAGGGATTCGAAAATAATTCCTCTTATTTTTTAAGAAATTCTCTTCAACAGTTATAGTAGAGGAACAGACAGATGGTAACTGATCTGAAACAATATGTGAGCATGATCCAGACTTGGCTGCTGTTTCATTAAGGATTACATACTTATAAATGAATACATAAAGTAAAGGAAGGCGGTACTCTTATAAAAACAATGATCATTGCACTCAGTCACTGAAAGTTAAGAGAACTGAAGGTAGTTATAAACTGAAGTGATAGATAATAAGACACTGTGAATTGATTTTCCTTTTAATAGAAGATAATACAAAATTGAATTTTTAGTAATGGGTGATTGATTTCCTTGCCAAGACAGGAGGAAAAATAAGATTTGACCCATGTAACTGAAGCAATATAGTTTATTGACTTTATTGTAAGAAGCCATTTCTAATGAACAAATGCTTTTTTTGTAAAACAACGTGCATTTGCTCTCATAGGAAACAGGATGGGATACATTTGAAAAGGACACACAGACATTTCTAAATACCCAGAGACGAGGGAATGAAGAAAAGATAATTGTTTATTATAACAGATGATATGTGATTATAAAAGGCTTGACAGAAAATATTTGGCGATTAGACTCAACGAGGAGATTTGTAATCTAAGAGTGTCTGCATCAAGATAAATCCCCTCATGGACTCCAGGCTCTGGTGATGGAGGTAGATGATGATTCCACTGAGATAGGAAGGCTGATGAAGCTGATGAATCTGCAAAGACTGAGCAGGGATGGGAGGTGGAGGGGCGCGTGTCACAGCAGAATTAATGTTGGAAAGGCCATGAGAGAATCGTATTTTAAAAGAGACAGCAGCAAGATGATAACAATGCAGGTGATTGACAGCCCCAGACAATGACAGCAAGGAAATTATGAATGACTGTGTGAGAGGAGTGAACGGCAGGATGTATCAGAAACGAACTACAAGCAAGAAATCAGTGATGGATTATGTTTTATAGAATAGGGGAGGGAGAAAATATCAAAATAGTGGATCGCTATATATATATATATATTTTTTTTTAATATATATATATATATATTGCTTACAGTACCACCATATGATAATAATAATAATAATAAACAGAAAGACTTACAATGCATTTGGACATAAGAAAAAACACATTTAATATGTACAGAGAATAACATGAACTAAAAACAAGCAACTAAACACCTTATAAAGCACAGAGAAGACCGGATATATATATATCATTATATATTATTTATTACGATACACATTGCCACATTCTTGCAGCCCTTACTGTATGAAGAATCAATTCAATGCCACCTTTGAGTATGGGAGAACTCACATGTGACACATACTGTATAAGCCCTGCGCTCCATTATTTTCTAAATCCTCATGGCTAATTTAATTGTTACTGGCCTCCACATATTACCTCTATAAAATATATATATATATACAGTAGCTGCCGTGAGTGTCTGTTGCAAGTGAGACAGTTATTAGGAATGCTGTAACGTTGGCTGACAGAAGTGTGAAATCTGAGGCCTCTGCCCTGGTCACAGTTGAAAATCCCCATTAAGGCACAGCCAGAGAGCGAGTCCACAGATTAACAGGGAGGAGAGATGCATGGCCACAATTACCAGAGAACAGAGGGGTTCAGGGCAGAAACAAGAAGTAATGCTGTGATTATTGTGACTCATGAGACACTGCTACACCTTTTAATAAAGGTATTAATGAAATGAAGAGATATCAAGGTGAAGTGGTAATGTTGGGCGGTTCACATGCATTGCAGATATCATTACTGTCCATGGAAATGGAAAAGGGTGGCCAGGGATTTGCAGGCTCGAAATACTATACTTCTTTTCTGGTGCCCTCACAATAATTTCCCACTTTCTCTGAATTTTCCCGGGCTCTGTCTATTACCCTGAATACACTGAGGCTTATTTGTTAAGGGGAGAAACTCCCATAGTACCAATATATATTTTTAGAGTCTGACCTGCCTCATGTACCCATCTTCTTTTATGTGTGTTTTTGTTGTCAGCATATTTTCAAGAATTGCATTTGGTTGTTTAAATAACCTTGCCATTGGCGATCTGCAGGCCAACTATAAAAGATTATCAAAAGCCCCCATCAGGGTCAAAGGTCTGGCCTGCGGTGTTTAATTTGTACCCATTTGTTAGTGCCTTAATGTAAGCAGGATTTAGTTGTTGCAAAATATGTTGAACAGATTAAAGGTGCAACATTCTGTAAAAGGTTTTAACCTGTTAAGCCCGAGAGACCCCGGTACCGGGGCCCTCCCGCGACATCTTGCAGGAAACAGTGTCTGAGGGCATGTTCATTTAATAAACTATGAATGTTTTATATCCATGCAACGGGAAGAAACTCATCTAACTGATAATCTATTTTTTTTTTGTTGAAAAAAACCCCCACAATGCTAACGCTGAGCCTCTGATTTAGCAACGAGCGAAAAGTGCTAACAGATTTACTGCACCGAAATTCACTCATAAAACCTTATTATTTATCCATTCTGCACATCCAACCCATCTGATCGTGAGATGACACAGAATCGATGGGTACAGACATTATCACTCAATGATACGAGCTCGCGACTTTATAAACAAAAACAGACATCAAAACATGTGGCGCTAGGTAGCTAAAAACGCTAACATGGCTGACCTGTGTCGTAGTCTGGTCAAAAGTGGTCTTCAATGGCATTAAAACGATAAAAACGCTGCTGAAGTTAATCCATAAATTAATCCAATGTGTCTGTGTCCCTTTTAAATGATATCTGATAATCCATAAGCAATAAACCTGCTTTTCCGTTTCCAGATGTCAGAGCTAGAGATAGGTTCGCTCTGATGCAAAACTGCATGCGCGAAGCCCCCACCTTTTTTTTGTACCATGTGTGTGTGTGGGGGAAATCCACCTTCGATTCTATTGGCTCTAACGGTCAGAAAGAGATGTCAATCAGCAAAATCGACCAAGGGGGGCCAGAGATATGCAAAATCCACGGAAATGACCCCAGAAGTGTTTTTTTTTTGCTAAATCTCAGTCAGATTTCACTTGTTTTGCATCAATCTTGATACAGGGTACTTATTATATGTTGTACTTTGGATTCCTAAAGCTTTTAGTTTACCTTACCATCATCCAAGGGTAGTTTTCACTATAAGTAAAAAAGAATCTTTGGACGGACACTATAATTTACAGTTTTTTACTATGTTCAATCTGAATTTTCTTTAAAATAAAAAACATCTATATTGATTCTGACTTTTCTACATCCAACTCACAGGTTTATTATTACTTTGAGAAAAAAGATTATTCATTTAACCCTTTTAGAAAGGAAGATATGGTCATTTGTTCTGGGAATGTCATTTTCGAGCCTGAGACCTGAAAACAGGCTCAGGGCTAAACAGGTTAACATCGATAAATGATAGCAGCCCCCCCCCCCCAACAAACACATTTAACAGAGCCTTAACTTCCTGTCTAAGTGTAAGCAAATATAATACTGACAAATAACACTAACATGTATCTCAACTCCTCTTATAGACACTACACATTAAATTAACATTTCTACTCCTGTCATTATGGATTACAATACCACACATTTTAAGGACTATACTGCATATCTGTACTTCTTCCTTTTAACTGCGTATTGTGAACCTTTGCACATTCATTGGACATTGTGACATCATTATGTAACACTAACTTATATTGCCTAACGCTGAAACACATTGTACGGGATATTCTAAGGGGTGGGACACTTTGGACACATCTCTAACAGGTTGATCAATCACAACAGAGCTGCCAGCTAACCAATCAGATCAGACTGGGCTCTGGTTTCAGACAGAGGGTGAAAAGAGGCGCTGCAGCACAGGCAGTATGAGAAAAATATGCTGCTCCCGTTCAGACATTCGCCCCTTCTCCGTAATTGAGGGTCGTATGTCTGCCTCATGCTTTGAAGTCACATTCATTGCTCTTCATTTCTCGTTTTGTCACACTCTGTTATCCCTGTGTATTCAACGAGCTTGAGGGCGTGCGCTCAACATCATACCCCTGGGTGGCAGCTGTTGCCATCTCTATTAATGTTATCTGCTATACATGACAAGAGATATGAGACGGGGATATGATGATTAAAATGTCTCTGTTCGCTGGTGTTAAGGGGTTTCACTTCTGACCGCCTGTGAAATTGTATTTCAAAGGCGAGACATGTTGTTTTTCCCCTTTTCCCTTTGAAGCCAGTCATAATGATGTCCCCTACCTATCAGCCGGATGATGGCTGAATAGAACAGCGATGCACTGTCAAATTTATAATACATAACAGAGACAACATGGTTCCCTCGAGAAAAATATAAAGACATTTTGATTCACTGAAAGAATGCAGGTATGCGAGATGGAAGCATGAGTCATCCAGTTAGTAATATAATTGTTAGAGTTCATCAAGCCCTCCTGCCTAAATGCACCACTAAGCCCATTACATTCACATTTCCAGTCAAACTATTCTGCTCAATGACTCAGCCTGATCATTCTCCCTAACCACACTACTCACAATTTACTGGATAATTTACAGTGATCAACTCAGTCCTCTTTCTTACCAGTAGGATTGTAACTGTGTGTTTTTGACACTCCTAGCATGTAGTAGGGCCTCTTTAACCTATGTTCGTTATAACGTTTTTTAAACGTGTTTGGTAGGAACACAAAAGCAGGGTTACTGCCAGTCCCAACAGACCTATCTGCAGCTATTCTGTCACGATCACTCTCATTCACCAATGGTAATGTTTAGATGGATTTAGGAACTTCCCCTCGATTCTATAGAGAGTCGAAGTCCCTCCCTTTCTTCTGGAACACATGGGACCTTATTTCGGAAAAATTATGTATTGAAGTCAATGGCGAGAGAAAACTTATCTTTCGATCCCGTTTGAATTGTGCCATGAATTACACATATGATGTTTGTCAATCTTAAAAAATTATTTCCAGTCACAGTTTGTCGTAAAACTGTTGAAATATAAGTCTATGAAAAATACACAACTAGAAAGAGTACAAATCGCGTAAGTGATGTCATAACTGATGTCATAATTGTTTTCCCCCACTAAATATAAGAGATAGCTAAGATAAGATAACTTTAACAAGATGCCTGTGTGCTTTGTAACAGGTTGTAATCATACCAGCAATGGGTCTTGCTCGTTCTTTCGCTTCCTGACTGATGAAAGGACCAGGAGTGGCTGGATCAAGTTAGCTACCTAGCTAGTAGCAAGCACCTTAGTTAGCATTAAAGCCGGCTTAGCCTTGTCATTTTTATCAGCCTTAAAGAGCAATTTGAAGGTTTTTTTTTTTTCTACATTTATGCTTAAACTTGCTTGAAAATTACAATCAAAAAAGTGAATGCAGGATTTGATATGTTTTACGAGACATAAGGGCAGGAATTCAGAGGGAAAGGAGCAATTTTGAGCTCTGCTTTTAAAAACTGCTTTTTTTTAAGGTCATACGTCCAACGCGTTCACAAATCACAGAGGGGACACATCTCCGCTCTCTGACCGCGGGAATAGTTAGTAGTTGCGTTGAGCAGTTGTGTTGAGCGGTTGTGTTTTAGTGAGCTGGTATTTTTCGGTCGTTTTACTTTGTATTTCACCATTTGTAATCATGGTGCAGTATTGTGTTTGTGCAGGTTGCACAAATACCAGCCTTTCAGGACACTCTCTACTTACAGTGGGGAAAAAAAGTATTTAGTCAGCAACCAATTGTGCAAGTTCTCCCACTTAAAAAGATGAGAGAGGCCTGTAATTGTCATCCTACTGTAGGTATACCTCAAATATGAGAGACAAAATGAGAAAAAAAAAATGATTTTTAAAGAATTTATTTGCAAATTATGGTGGAAAATAAGTATTTTGTCAATAACAAAAGTTCATCTCAATACTTTGTTATATACGCTTTGTTGGCAATAACAAAGGTCAAACGTTTTCTGTAAGTCTTCACAAGGTTTTCACACACTGTTGCTGGTATTTTGGCCCATTCCTCCATGCAGATCTCCTCTAGAGCAGTGATGTTTTGGGGCTGTCGCTGGGCAACACGGACTTTCAACTCCCTCCAAAGATTTTCTATGGGGTTGAGATCTGGAGACTGGCTAGGCCAC
>NW_011335508.1:0-2380 GCF_000735185.1 Notothenia coriiceps | reverse complement strand
ATACTGTTTCCTGACGGACACACACAGCGTGACTCCGGTCAGGTAGAGACCGGTCTCAAGCACCGGTCTCAAGTCAGCACCGCTGCTGACTCGCTGTTTGAGGGCTTGATAGCCCACTTCCCCTCCACACCGCTTCACACTCGTTGGCTTGGAACAGCACTTAATATGGCGGACCCTCAGCGCAAACGCAAAAACGGAGGGATAGTGTGTAGGGGTAGGGTGTAGGGGGCGGTTTGGGATTGGGCCTCAATGCATGTTAAATGCCCAGCATTCTGCGCCACTCTATGACGTAGTATACTTGAAATAGTTGCTCTGCAGCATGTGTACTCGCGATTGAGAAACGGCCCCTTTGTCCAGCGGCTTAACGGTATACCGATACCGTCCAATCAGGTACCGGTATTGACTTAGTACCGGTTCTCGATACCCATCCCTATAGTTATGAGTGACATCACTTACGCGACTCTGGGATTTGTAGTCTTTTTAGTTGCATATTTTTCATAGTCTTATATTTCAACAGTTTTACGACAAACTGAGACTTTTTTGACATGGAAATGATTTTTTAAGATTGACAAACATCATATGTGTAATTCATGGCACAATTCAAACGGGATCGAAAGATACGTTTTCTCTCTCCATTGACTTCAATACATAATTTTCCCGAAATAAGGTCCCATCGACCGGAAGTAGCTGGGTGTGACTTCGCCACTCTATTCAAACATACAGATTCTAAATGGAACAAGTTGAAGCGTTTGTTTGAACAGTTTTCAGAAGGCAGGAACTTGCTTTCAAGCAGAACAGGGCAAACAAACTCAGAGGAGTGTTTACGTGTTCGGCGTAATGACGTACAACGTCCTCGACAACTTCTGTAGTCCTATTCAGCTACTTGTTAACAACCATCTTTTTTCAGAGACGTAAACTCTTCAACAATGACCAGTGGGGTCACTGCTGATGGATTTAATGTCGTAGAACAAAACGTGATCCGTCTCTTAAATGTGTGTAAAACACAGACCTTATTTCCAGCTATTTTCCAAAATCCTATGGAGAAATCCCATTGGCTCTGAGTCAAGGGAACAGGAAGTGATGAAATGCTAATTCACTTCTGGGTTTTAGGACTCGTCACTGCACCACTCTATATAGGACATATTAAGTCTGCCTTTGATCTCTTGTTGTTTTGGGTCTCTAACTCCTAGGGGGGATATCAATGCAACTTTGATTCTTGAACTGCTGTTATTCTTCTCGGCTCTTGTGTTTATGGCCCTCGGTTTTTCAAGCCGGACAGATTATTTGCGGTGCAGTTGGACCACTTTTCAGGGTGGAGAACTAAAAGGCGCCTAATCAAACGACCATGGCCACAGCCGGCATTAAACGCCCCAGGAATTAGACCAAGCTGCCTCCATAGATACATTTTATCTTGGTATTATGGAGAAACAAAGTCAGAGCGCAATTTGAGCTGCTTTCATGAAGACATTTCCCAATTTGCCAAAGCCAATAGGGGCGTTCACACCAAGTTCTTTTCCCACAATAGTTCATGAGAATTCAGTTCATGAGAACTCTTTTAGTTCTGATGAACTAAAGCAGATCGCGTTCACACCGCAATGAGTTCCTGGGGGTGGATTAGGCAAATGAAGCCGCTGACACCACTTCTTCTTCTTCTGCTTTGGGTTTACTGGCAGGCCGCAAGCAACTTCACGGCGCATATTGCCACCCGAAGTCCCCGGCCGGAAGCCCCCAGAGTTGGGGACTGGCTTCAGTAGAAGCTGCTGGGACTCCTAGCAGCTTCTACTGAAGCCTTCCGAGTAAATCGCCAGAACGCCGACACCTCCTCATCTCCACCGCTCCCATGTTTTCTTTTGTGTTGCCATAAGTTAGTCTCTCTGCGTTTGTGCGCTGGGCGAATGCTAATGCTAATAATGCTAATGCGAGGATAATAAAATGGCGGCTTCACAAAACTTTTTGGGAGTTTTACGGGTCGTGGTTTGCAATCCGCCCAGCCAATCAGACATAGGAACCTTTTTCCCCCACGAAAGTCCTGCTCTCCAGCAGGGACGAAAAGGGGATGAAAAGGTTGTCATGAACAAATTTAGTTCCTGGGGCTTTTTGGTGTGAAACGCAAATATATCGTAGTTCTGGTGAACTATTGTGGGAAAAGTACTCCGGTGTGAACGCGGCTATGCTTATGTGCTTTCTTGCAGTGAGTCGGATGATTAGATGGATACCACTATGATAGGATAGATATGAAGGCAGGACACGTGGAAACTTGTGATCTTACACAACACCAGGGTAGCCATTTCCTCTCACGTTTCAGTCCTAATGCTAAGCTAATGTGAGCCTGTTGGCTGCTGGCTCTGGCTTATATTCAACCTTTATATATACAGTCTAT
>NW_011335507.1:0-2130 GCF_000735185.1 Notothenia coriiceps | reverse complement strand
CTCCCCACGCCCCTCTGAGAGATATTTGGTTAAAAAGAACACAATGGTGCTCTAGGAGGAGATTCAGGTGATAAGGGGAGGGGGGCAATATTTTTTCCTGAAACTTTCAGAATCTCTTTACACAGAGGGGACACATGTTTATGTATAAAACACATGACAAAGTGGATTTTGCATAATAGGTGAACTTTAAGTAAAAGACAATTAATTTAGATCTTTTGTTTTTATTTGCATTGCACTTGATATTTAGGTAATGCAAATATAAGGGAAAGTAATCAGGTTACATTACTTTTATATTGTGATACTGAATACATGTTCTACAGGTATCTAGTAATTGTACCAAGGTATATGACTGCTGCAGGGACAAAGGGAGGGAAAGAACATTTATTTATAAATGGCTTTGTTGTGTTTCTTTGTGTATGTCTTATTAATAATATGTGCTCATAATCTCTGGCCCAGCATTAGAGCTGATAGCGGTCGCTCTTGAAGAACTGCTCAAGGATCAGTTTCATAACCACACAGGACAAACTTCACTTTGAGATGAATTGGTCTCAGAGGAGCAGGAAATAATAGCTCAGGTTATATAAAGTAATTCAACCTTTACAAATGCAGAGAGGCGTTTGCTGAGCGAGCTCTTCAGCAGCACAGCTTCACATTTACACAGAGATACAGTTCATTCACTCCTGGGAGCCACAGCTACAGTTCTCAAGGCTGTTAGTGAGGTAGGTTTCTGAAGGTTGTTGAAGATAGAACTTTACTGAAATAAATGCTTTGGGAGTGTCAAATCAAACAGGGATTCAGTGGTTCCTCTCTGGATGTGCCAACCAATTACACCTTCTTTTTTTTACTTTATGGGGTGTGAATGCTATCTCACAATCTGCTGTCCATACAGAAATCAGACATATAGAAATCAGACCTCAAAACAGGTCCAGATATTTAACCAGCTAGATATCTCTTGGGTGTCTTCGGATTCACTTTTCGAAAATATTGGCTGTCATTATACTGTTTTTTCCTTTTTTATGTGTGCACCTTATCTACAAAGAGAGGCTTTTTTATAAAAAAAAAAAAATTCGGGGGCCATTTTGGAGAGACAGAGTTGAAAGGGGTATGACTGGATGGTCCCTGGCCGGATTTGAACCCTGGTCCTCCACACGGGGACTCAGCCCATATGGGCCACCAGCTCTGCTTTACAGCAATACAGCATAACCTTTCTGTGTCCTTGGGCAAGACACTTCACCTGAACTTGCTCCTGTGGGTATTGTCCACAGTAAATGACCATTACATGTATGATCTGTATATGTAATGTGTATTTGTAAAGCGCTTTGAGATTAATTGATAAAGCACTATAATAAATATAAGGATTTGTATTATTATTATTATAACCGGGATCACACTTTTGTGGGCAGTCTGAGAAAAATTCTGGAAAATCAAGGCCAAAATCAGTTACTGTTAACTCAGCATCACTGTAAACCTACAGAGAATTATCACCTGACTCTGCAGCTCTCCACAGCTTTGGGATGTTGTATGAGTTTCAGCTTACAGTACACTTCCTGCTCAGCACCGAGCAGCTGACACACACACAGTTGGGGACAACCAGAGTGGAGCATGCTAAGAGTGTGAATGATGGGCTTTCATTTATCGGGAAGCCAGACTTAGCCTAGCTAGCTAGCATAGCCCCGGTGACAGCATGTAGCACTATCAGCCCCCTCCTCGTGGTGTAGGTGCAGGGTTTAGAAAACGATAGTTACGTAACTACGGTTCTATGAGTCCCGGATGACCGCCAGAGGCGGTGCTTTAAGCACTGGATATGTCCATCGCGCGCATGCGCAGCTCGAGTACCAATATAAACAAAGTCACCTGTGACCCACGTGACACCGGCTATATCTGCCGGTGTCGTCAGAGGATCTGTTCCCAGAATCTTCTCGCAAGCACACAAGAATTATGAATAACAGGAAACTCTGGCGTTCATCCGGGACTCATAGAACCGTAGTTACAGACGTAACTATCGTTCTATTTCGTCCCTACTGACTGCCAGAGGCGGTGCTTTAAGCACTGGATGACTTATACCAACCATGTCATGAAGAATCCAAGTCCTTGCTCACTACTGGAAGGAGCGGAGCTCGGCAAAAGGAT
>NW_011335506.1:0-3165 GCF_000735185.1 Notothenia coriiceps | reverse complement strand
ACGCACACACACACACACACACACACACACACACACACACACACACACACACACACACACACACCTACCTTCAACGGAGGCTCAGAGTTCGGCGTCCGAGGGATAATCTGGTTTGGCAGCAAGGTAAAATAATAGAACACTATTTCAGATAGACAGGGTGGACATCATCATTAGTAATGGAGGAGAGTCTTCCTTGGTGCAGATCAGTAATAATGCAACAGCTCGAGTCATGTCTGCACAAATAACTACCTCTTAATGTTTTCTCTTCTACAAGGTGCTGCACCTCCATAATAGATGATTACCAGAACAGCAGCGAAGCTCAACATCCATCAAAATTGATTTAGTACCTTTCCAACTACAAAACTGTCTGTTATGCACTATTCTTCTTAATAGAAGCATGGCAGCTTCAACCTTTTGCCAAAATGAATAACGCAGAACATGAAATCACGCTAAAGCCGGATAGCATGGTGGTCGGGACGATGGGTAAACCTCGCTGAGATCTGGAGAAGGATGCTGGAGTAAACCAAGGAGACGAAGGAGGAAAGCTGGGTCCAGATTTGTGAGGCAAAGGAGATATACGCTGAGTTCCCCCCCTCTCTTCTTGGGCAATGGAAGACTGCTAGAGACGGTCCAGCTTACGACTGAATATCTGAAGTGTAGTTTAACGTGCTTTACGGAAACATGTCTGCTCCAGGAAATATCTGACAACAAGGTTTCCATCAAAACCTTACGGACAGTTTGGGTCATCAAGTCTTCATCATGAGCCTGAGTCTTCATCATGTCTTCATCATGAGCCTGAGTCTTCATCATGAGCCTGAGTCGTCATCATGTCTTCATCATGAGCCTGAGTCTTCATCATGTCTTCATCATGAGCCTGAGTCTTCATCATGTCTTCATCATGTCTTCACCATGCCCTGAGTCTTCATCATCTCTCCATCATGAGCCTGAGTCTTCATCATGAGCCTGAGTCTTCATCAGGTCTTCATCATGTCTCCATCATGAGCCTGAGTCTTCATCATGTCTTCATCATGAGCCTGAGTCTTCATCAGGTCTTCATCATGAGCCTGAGTCTTCATCATGTCTTCCTCATGAGCCTGAGTCTTCATCATGTCTTCATCATGAGCCTGAGTCTTCATCATGAGCCTGAGTCTTCATCATGTCTTCACCATGAGCCTGAGTCTTCATCATGTCTTCATCATGTCTTCATCATGAGCCTGAGTCTTCATCATGAGCCTGAGTCTTCATCATGTCTTCATCATGAGCCTGAGTCTTCATCATGTCTTCATCATGAGCCTGAGTCTTCATCATGTCTTCATCATGAGCCTGAGTCTTCATCATGAGCCTGAGTCTTCATCAGATCTGTGTTGTTGACAAAGCACCGTATTGTTGTCTTTCTTTGTGTACCATTCATCATTTCTGAATATTAAGAATACTAGAAATATACAGCGAGATACAAAACACTACAGACACACATCAAGAGTTATTGTGTGCCTCCTTCCTCACCTCTTTCTTCCTCCTCCTCCTCCTCCTCTTCCTCCTCAGACAGGAGGTGCTGATGGTATCAAAGCAGCATCAATGTTGCCTTTGAAGTCGAGGTGGAGAGATGAAAGGAGTTCTGACCTCCCTCTCTCTATTTCCCTCATATGTACTCGCCTCTTCCCTCATCACACCTTCAATTTTCCCCTCAGGCAGGATATCAGCATCATTTTTCATCCCAAAATAAGAGTCTGCGACCCCGCCCTTCCCCAGACAGAGGTGGAAAATGCTTTTATAGGTAGAGTTCAACATTTTTGGCAATACTCTGAGAGTGAGTCAGGACGTGGTTAGCTAGCAGGAAGACTGAACACAGGCAGCCTGGCTCTGCAGGGAAGAAAACACACCAACATCTCAAATACATTTAAAAGTGAGGAGAGCATATAATCACTGCATTGATTAAACAAGAAAAAGAAAAAGTTGCAATTTCTCTTAATTGATGCCAAAACAAATGAATGGAAACAAAAAACGTTTGCTTTTTGGTGAGATTGGATAACCGCTACATGTAGCTCGCTGAAGCTAACGTCTGGATTGAATCATATGCTGAGTTTTAATCTTCTTACTTCCGTACTTACATGTGATATTTAAGTGCATATGGGCGTCCCAATGTTTAAATAAACTATGAGTACCTAAAGAGAACACTAAGTTGAACACTAAACACTTTGCTACGTAACAAACCACGCTTTTTCCGTCAACACGGCACTCTTAAAATACAAGTTATACATGTTTCAAAAACGTTGCAATAGTTTTTTGTCTCTTTGCTGTCATCTTGTGTCTCTTTAGCCGCTTTCACACCAAGAACTTTGCCGTACTTAGTTCCCAACACTTAGTTCCCAACACTTAGTTCCCAACACTTAGTTCCCAGCACTTAGTTCCCAACACTTAGTTCCCAACACTTAGTTCCCAGCACTTAGTTCCCAGAACTTAGTTCCCAGCACTTAGTTCCCAGCACTTAGTTCCCAACACTTAGTTCCCAGCACTTAGTTCCCAACACTTAGTTCCCAGCACTTAGTTCACAACACTTAGTTCCCAGCACTTAGTTCCCAGCACTTAGTTCACAGCACTTAGTTCCCAACACTTAGTTCCCAGCACTTAGTTCACAACACTTAGTACCCAGCACTTAGTTCCCAGCACTTAGTTCCCAACACTTAGTTCCCAGCACTTAGTTCCCAGCACTTAGTTCCCAACACTTAGTTCCCAGCACTTAGTTCCCAACACTTAGTTCCCAGCACTTAGTTCCCAGCACTTAGTTCCCAGCACTTAGACTTAGTTCCCAACACTTAGTTCCCAGCACTTAGTTCACAACACTTAGTTCCCAGCACTTAGTTCCCAACACTTAGTACCCAGCACTTAGTACCCAGCACTTAGTACCCAGCACTTAGTTCCCAACACTTAGTACCCAGCACTTAGTACCCCCATGGAACTAAGAGCCGATCGCGTTCACACCGGAATAAGTTCCCTGAGAGAGGATTAGGCAAATGAAGCCGCTGACGTCACTTCTTCTTCTTCTGCTTTGGGTTTACTGGCAGGCCGCAAACAACTTCACGGCGTATACTGCCGCCCGGAGTCCCCGGCCGGAAGTCCCCGGAGTTGGGGACTGGCTTCAGTGGAAGCCGCTGGGACTCCCAGGAG
>NW_011335505.1:0-2793 GCF_000735185.1 Notothenia coriiceps | reverse complement strand
GACACAGATATATCCGTGGATCCATCTCCCATCAGAGTGAAACATCTTGAAGTTTTGAGGTCTTCAGAAACTCTGTCCTTCTCGACTTCTGCAATGGCCTGCACAAATGCCTTGCACCCCTTGTCGTTCCGGTACTGTGTCGGCATTTTAATGAAATTCTTCTCTTGAAGTTCGATGAGGCCCTCAAACGAACGGAAAGGCAGCTTTTGTTTGGCGACATAAAACGCTGTGTTGAACATGGGTTTCAGTTGGTCGTCCATATTTTCTGCTTGCTTCTTGAGAGCCACAAACATTGGCCCTGTGCCTTTCTCTGTGACCTCTTTCCTTTGAATGCAGAGAAGGTGATATTCGCTGGACTCGTGTGACTGAAGTGTCTCAATGCGTTTTGACCCTGTGACACCCTCGTACAGTTTACTGTTGTGGTCAGCAATGGATGGATATTCTCTGCAGACCTCACAGAACATGATGTCGTCCACACATCTTACCCACGGAAACTGGGTTTTCCATGTCTCAATAAATGTTCTTTTCCTCTTGGGTGTCAGGGCGATGTCACTCTTGGCCTTTTTAGATGGACCAGCCATTGTTGAGATAACGGAACATGGCCTTTTAGCAGAGGCTTTCTCGTGACTGGGGGGGTCATCGTTCTGCTCACACTCTGGGACTTTCTGAGGACACGTTTCAGCATGTTCAGGCTGTTGTTCAGACTCCTGTTCTTATAGACAAATTATAGATTTTTGTCAACATGAATTTTAGGTACTCGTAGACTCCCCACAAACCTTTCTGCATTTTTTGGGGGGGTTTTCTGAAATAATTTGATATGCCCCCTTTCAAGCCCCTTGGTAAATAAAGATCCCCATTTCAAACCCCCCCTTTTAAATATTTTTTAATTTTACATAGGCCTACCCCTTTTTATTATCATTTTTTAAATTAATTTCTTATTTCATAGTTTTTCATTATTTTTATTTATATCTTCAATTTTATTTTTTATTTGATAAACCTGTGTGAATCTGTGCTGTCCTGTTTTTCACCCTTACCCTGTTGCTGTTTGAACTAGGCCTACTGAATTTCCCCACAGGGATTAATAAAAGTCCCCTTTCAAGCCAAATCCACTATTTTCTGACAGAATTTATTTCAATTATTTTCCTTGTTAACTTAACACACAATTTTACAACTGTGAGAATTATGTGTACAAACCTTCTTAGAAAAGAAAGCAATCTTTTGTTGCCCTCTTGGGGCCACTAGAACCTTCTTCTTCGCCATCGTATTTTACATTTTCACACAGTTTTACGACACGACGTAAGTGAGTAAAAAGGAAACGTAAAGCGGTCGCAAACAACAACGGCGGACACGGACAATTTGCGAATGAGTTATGCCTTTTGTAAGCTGAATTTATCAATAATTTGTCAATAAATAGGGGCGAAAAACGTCACTTGTCCATCGGACAAGTCAATTTAAATATCTACTTGTCCGATGTTGTGAATAACACGTCCCGGACGGTGGGACGTGCACTTTTTCGCACATTGTCATTACACTCAACCTTTACTCAACATTGGCTAAAAAACTGTTTTTCAGAAAGCTAGTGTGTCCAAATCTTTGATAATTAGAGCAAAAATATTACTTGTATGTGACCTAAGGCATCCCTGTTTTAAGTTGTATTTAATAAGTTAAAAAAATGTATTTGTTGCACACTCATCTTTCTTCCTAATGTCTTTTACTGGAGGTAAGAATTCAGAATTACACTCCTGTAACTTGTGTTTAAATAATGCATTGAGAAGAGAGGACTGCCGGCCTGGTTCTTTCTCTTATAAGTTGACTCTCCATGTCTATTGTTAAATGTTTAAATCCTTCTTCCTCCAGGGGCCATGCATAATTGAAGGAGATGCTTTGCAGGCAGAATCCATTTATTTTCTTTTTTAAGCGGGTTGGTAATATAATGAATGTTAGTAATGTAGTTTGGCCTTACTTGAGCATTTTTAGGTATTATTACAAGGCTTAGTGGAGGGGTCTGCAACCTTTTTGACCAAAAGAGCCATTTTGCTCCTTTTTCCCAAAAATGTTTTTGTCTGAAGCCGCAAAACATATTTCATAGCTTGATGGCTAATAAAGTTGTATTGATTGTTATATCAGACAAAAACTACAGTTTTTTTGCAATTTATTAGGCTATACGTTATATAAAACTGTTAACCTCTAATACGAAACAAAGAACTCTTATAAGGAGAATTACAAATAATACACAGGCCTACTTTAAAATAAATTAAACACAGCACTTGGGGAGTCCTCTGCACATTTGAAGGAAAAAAATATATAATTAAAATGGGCCCACTTTGAAATAAATAAAACATATAGCTGCACCCTAAAAAGAGTTAAAGGTAGGGTAGGTAAGAATGGAGAAACCAGCTCGAGTCCGCTAGAATTTGAAAATACACAACCGGAAAAAATCTGCCTCTTCCTTCAGACTTCCTTACAGAGCCCCTCCTCAAACACACACGAACACTCACATGACCAATGAGGGCATGAGATAAGTTTGTGCCCAGATGGAAGGCTGACAGGCAGTTAGGCCATCCAATTATTTTAGCCGGCGCTAAAATGATTGGTCGTGCTTTTTACAGCGCTACGGCTTCCACAGATACATTTTTGTATGTATTTATTGTCAAAGCATTTAATATATTCATTGCTATCGGGATGTTAAGAGCCTTCCATGGAATATAACAAAAAGTGTTTTCTGAAATAAATTACATACCCCATTGAATTATGACTGAAGATCGTCAGCTGTCTTCCTCTCCCGTGTTGTTC
>NW_011335504.1:0-7464 GCF_000735185.1 Notothenia coriiceps | reverse complement strand
AACACACATAAGAACAGGACACACCACACACATAGACTGGACACACCACACACATAGACGGGACACACCACACACATAGACAAGACACACCACACACATAGACGGGACACACCACACACATAGACAGGACACACCACACACATAAGAACAGGACACACCACACACATAGACGGGACACACCACACACATAGACGGGACACACCACACACATAGACAGGACACACCACACACATAGACGGGACACACCACACACATAGACTGGACACACCACACACATAAACTGGACACACCACACATAGACGGGACACACCACACACATAGACGGGACACACCACACACATAGACGGGACACACCACACACATAGACAGGACACACCACACACATAGACAGGACACACCAACACAGGACACACTACACACATAGACAGGACACACCACACACATAGACAGGACACACACACACATAGACGGACACACCACACATAGACGACCACACACATAACTGGACACACACACATAGACTGGACACACCACACACATAAGAACAGGACACACCACACACATAGACAGGACACACCACACACATAGACAGGACACACCACACACATAGACAGGACACACCACACACATAGACAGGACACGCCACACACACATAAGAACAGGACACACCACACACATAGACAGGACACACCACACACATAGACGGGACACACCACACACATAGACGGGACACACCACACACATACATAGACAAGACAATATGGACTCACTCTCAATCTTCAAATCCTGCCTGAAAACCCACCTTTTTAAACTGGCGTATTCAAAATCTTAATTCCTCTAAAACTGATTGTTGTTTTTAAGTCTCACTGTTTGATCTTATTTGTTGCTTGTTTTTAATGATGCTCTGTGAGGTGTCCTTGAGAGCTTTGAAACGCGCCCATAAATAAAATGCATTATTATTATTATAGAAACAAATAGACACACTTGATAATCTGACATGAAGTAAATGTGACGACTGACAAGCTTCTCTCTGAATGTGCCGTATTGTTTCAGGAGAGTGTAAAATCTTCAAGGAGACGTTTATGAAGTGCCTCAGAGACAACAGCTTCGACAACTCCAAGTGCCGACTGCAGTCCAAAGACTACCTGGAGTGCCGCATGGAAAAGTAATTCAAACAGACACCTCTTTGTAATCCTCACATTTTACTCAAGTCACCATTGTTAGACTATATTTGACTGTTTTTATTTTTTATAGTATAGAATTGTTTTCATAAAAAACGTATACATTTTATGCCATGGAGAAATGTCATGGTATATAAACTATGAAGTAAGAAATGAATTAAAATGAAGATGAACATATATACATATTGGGTCATACACATATTAGATATATTAACATGGGTGTGTGGAACCAGTGTGTGTTTGTGTCCAGTTATTGTTTCACATTGTTGACCCCATGTTGTGCAGCCTGATGGGGAGGCGTGTGGCGCAGTGGGTTAGTGCGCTGATCTTCGAATCAGAGGATAGCAAGTTCGAGTCCCCACTGCAGTCAGCATGTCGTTGTGTCCCTGAGACACTTCGCCTCAAATTGCGTCTAACAAGTGACATGTAATGTAATGATGGCTACACAACATGGCACGTTCAGCACATTATACAAAGTACAGGACAATTTGTCTATTAAAGGAAAGACAAATACCCTACCCCATTAGGTCATGGTCACAATAGTTTTCTATCTGTGTTTTTAATTGTTGTTTGACTTTTATGTCAAATTCCTCGTACGTGAACCTGATCCTGATTTATTCCTAACTTTGTCCTTTTCATTGTGTGTTTTCCAGTCAGCTGATGACCAAGGAGCCAATGGAGAAACTGGGCTTCAAAGACCTGATAGACCCTCCTCCCAGCCAATCAGACGGAGACACTAAACCATGACCTGCTGCGGACTATATATTGTCCTATTGAAGCATATTAAATGCAGCGTGAAGCTGAGAAGATTTCAAAAGACTTTAAGAGTGCAAGAGGAAACTTGCCGTGGTTTCCCTTGTGGTCTCAGTTTGTTACGGAGAACAAACACAATGAATCGTCTGTGTACATAAAATATAATGTATAATATATGGAGATGCTGTTTTGGCATTCTAATAAACCTTTTATATTTAAATTAAACTGTGACTTCAGCATTTAATGGTCTGGATGGCGACATCTGCTGGTAACGTGTTGCTACTGCATCTGTATGGATGGATTGAATCAATAAGTATAAATAAGCGTTCCTAGTGCTTCTATTTTTATTTTCTTCACACAAGTGAAATGCAAAAATACATTTCTCATGATGGAAACATGTTACCCTGTTCACCTCACATTTTAAATATGTGAGAAACATGTATTTAGCCTTTTTTTATATCAAAATCCATCTTACTCTTACTGTTAAATGTAAATATATATGGCAAAAAATCGTTTTGTGGAGAAATAAAGTTAATCTGAAGAAAACTCCTGACATGGGAAAATGAAATATGCCATAACAATAGTTTCACAGAAAGAAAATGAGAATATAAAAGCACATGGAAAACAATGGAAATATATTTACTACTTTTCATCCCTTTCAGAAACATACAGAGTGACCGATGCTTAATGCTCCTCCCTAAAAATATAGAAGAAAGTAGATACCCACTTATATAAGTGGTGTCATTTATTTGAAACAGAAAGACAAACATGTGTTTTCACATTTTAAACATTTAACTTGATTGTAACTTTCAATCCCACTCAGCCAGTTATACAAAACAACACTTGTTAAGAGACACAAATAAATAAAGTCCAACTAAAAGCAAACACATGTGGATCAGAACATCATTCAAATCAGGTGGGAATAATTCATGATGATCTCAATGTGCTATTAACACACACACACACACACACACACACACACACACACGTCATGTTTTACTGTTCACCTGTTATGCTGGTCATCTGAGTGCATAGAGACCTTATATTTGCTGAATGTTGAATAATTTCAAAAACACGTCTTCAAACCAAAAATAACTGTACTTTGTGTGACTCTGACGTTATTGGGCAATACATAAAACAGTATTTTGACTAAATAAAACGTTTTTTCTTACATATTTTTCATCCTGTGTCAGTCGCATAGAGATCACGTTGTGTTTTACGGGGCTGTGAACCAATCAGAAGCCTGAACTTGCATAGGCAGTAAGGAGGAAGTGGAACCCTCAACTCGGACTGTCAGGCTAAAGTTTCCCTTTTAGCTCGCTGTATAGCCCGTTTTATCTCTGCTTAATGTTTAATATTTATAGTTAAACGCCAATACCTTGCTATAATACAGGTATAGAAGCATCCAGTTGGTTTGCTGTTGCTATTCTCGGGATTTATTTGGCTTGGTCGTGCGGAAGGAAAATGCCTGAGAGGTCAAACGAGGAAAAAACAGTGATTGACAAAAAATGAAACCGGCTATTCCTGTGTGTACTGTACAACAACGTTTTTCTTCACAGGAAATCTAAACCGTTATCTTTGTTACATAATTACTCTAAATGACATGCTTGTTCAACACTAACGTTATACATTAAGCTAGAGCTAACTGTAGTTTTAAGAGACTGCAGGATCCACACGTTTGTGTTTCCTCCTGAGAGACACAACCATGCCTCAAATGGACCCAAAAGGTGAGCCAGAAGAAACCATTAGACCCTCAATTGGAGGTGAAGATGGTGGTGGTGGAGCCATAATCCTCACTTTGACCATTTGCTCTGCAGCCATTGGAGGAACTTTCCAATATGGCTACAACATCTCCATCATCAACGCTCCCACCAGCTACATCCAGACCTTCATCAACGACACCTACATGGAGCGATGGGGCTCTGGTTTGGAAAGTTCTCAGCTCACCTTAATGTGGACCATCATCGTTTCAGCCTTTTCCCTCGGGGGTTTGCTCGGAGCCCTTCTCGCCGGTCCTCTTTCGGTCCGATTTGGCAGGAAGAACTCTCTGCTTCTAAACAACGGTTTCCTGTTCGCTGGCGCTGTGCTCGTGCTCACTTCCAGGGTGGCGAAATCTTTCGAGATGATCATCTTCGCTCGCTTCCTAGTGGGGATTAACTCAGGCGTCAGTATGAACGTACAGCCTATGTATTTTGGGGAAAGCGCACCCAAACATCTCAGGGGTGCTGTGGCTTTTTCCTCGGCCGTTTTCACCGCGTTTGGGATTTTCCTGGGTCAAGTTGTGGGTCTCACTGAAGTTCTGGGTGCACAACATCTTTGGCCTTATTTACTAGCTAGTAACGCTTTGCCAGGGTTGATCCAACTTCTCTCCTTACCATGGTTTCCAGAAAGCCCTAGGTACCTTCTCATCGACCGAGGAGACAAGGACGCTTGTGTCAAGGCGCTTGGGAGGCTCCGAGGTGGCGTAGCTCCCATTTTGGAGGTGGAGGAGATGCTTGAGGAGCAGGAGCAGCAAAAATCTGCAGCCTTGAACTCTGGATCTTCTGCCAACAAGACGCCTTGGACTCTGTTTAAAGATGCAGGCCTTCGATCTCAGCTCAGGACTGTCATGGCGGCCAGTAGCGCCATGATGCTCTGCGGCAACGACTCCATCTACTTCTACGCTTACTACATCTTCCTCGCAGCGGGGATACCTCCACAGAAGATCCAATACATCACCATCGGCACGGGGGCGTCCGAGTTTACTTCGTCTATCCTGAGCAACCTGCTGATCGAAAGAGTTGGACGTAGATACCTTCTTATTGGAGGGTACAGTTTGATGTCTTTCTGGAGCGTAGTTTTCACCGTTGCTCTGAACCTCCAGAGTCGAGGTGTTGCCGGGATGGCGTACCTCAGCATGGCTTGCGTTTTCGCCTATATCCTCAGTTTTGGTTTGGGTCCCGCAGGCGTTTCGGGGATCCTACCGGCCGAGATCTTTGACCAATCGGCTCGTCCGGCTGCTTACATGGTTGCCGGGTCTTGCATGTGGGTCAGTTTGTTTTTGGTGGGCATGCTGTTCCCGTTTATCGTCAACGTGTTCGGGGATTTCTGTTTCCTGCCGTTCTTTGTCGTTTGTGTGGCCTCCGCTGTGTTTTTAGGGCTCACTTTACCGGAGACTAAAGGAAAGACGCTGGCAGAGATCACAGCAGATTTTGATGGAAGGAATGGAAAGAAGAAAGAGTATTCAGACGTGGAAATGGATGAACCCATGAAGGAGCAGTACCAACTGGGTAAAGCTGCCTCTCTTACTAACCTAATGCTGGATCCTGATCGTAAACCTGACCTGGAGAGTATACGAGCTCAAGTGAATGTGTAAAAGAAGTGCCTTTATTGTTAAGTGAAATCCCTTAAGTGTCCTATTTATGCTGTTTTTTTATTTATGTGGTAAGTCTTTGGAAAGTATGCCAAACTCCAGCAGAAGTGCAATAGAGTTAAATATGCAATAGTTAATTGTATATGGATTACTAACCCAATGTTATTTTTGAATTCTTGAATTGTTTTGCACACTGCCAAACTGAAAAAGAAACCCAAACATGGAGAGATGATTTGAAGTAAATGGGGTCTGCCTTACAAAATCATATCGAAACATGTGTTTACAAACTCTTACATAACTTATTCAGTATAGCATAAATCTCCATATTCTCTCATATGTTCACGAACACTTGCACTTTCATTGAGACCTTAATATTGAAATCACTTCAGACTCGCATGAACAGACTGTTTATGTCTAATATTAAGTGAGGTTTAACTGAAAATGCACGTTTGACGAGTCGATCGACATGTGTTTGGATTTAGTTTAGCTGTCGTTCAATTAATGAAAACATTTCTTATTCTACGTTATGTGGACTCATGCAAGAAAATCTATATTTACTTATTTTATAGCCGCTCTCTGTTAATTATCTACAGCTCGGTCACACAAGATGGCTCTCTAGCAGCGTAACAGTGTGACTGTTAGATTAATAATTGCCTTTTCAAAGGGGAGCGTTCTGTATGAATCTCAATCTCCTGTGAAAGTAGAACAATAGGACTGTTGTAGTTAACTTTTAAATCTGTCCCAGCTTCATTTCCTTCAGTACGCCTTGTTAAATCAGTTAAACATCAGAGTGATTAAAAGGGGAACACAACCTAAATTACAAATCCTATTATGTAGATACCATAGTTAGGAAAGTCCAATCAATATGTGTGAGCTTCTCTCTCTCATAGCCAGAAACCAGAGAAATAAATCTGTTTCCACGGACCTACAGGATGTTTTATTTATTTATTTATTTATTTATTTATACCCAAATAAATCCTATTTATTACTCATATGGCCCCCGAACATTCTCCTATGTAATCTATACCAGCTTTCCCATCTTTATACTTGATGACAACACATATTTAAGTTATAGCACGCTAGGATTTGGATTTGGGAGAGAGTGGTTTTTGCTTGTCATTATTTTAGGACTTTCTTAGACCACATATGGAAAAAAATTGATGTAGTTCGACCTTTAAGAGAAAAATAAATAGTTTTTAAAACATTAATGCATGTAAATGTGTCAAATTTAAAGCCCTAAAATACTAATATGAACCGTAAAATGACCCTAATATGTAGTCTACGATATGGATTTGGGAGAGAGTGGTTTTTGTCTACTAATATTTTAAGACTTTCTTAGACCACGTATGGAAACAATTGATGTAGTTTTTAAACGTAAAAGCATGTTAACGTGTCAAATTAGAGGCCTCAAATACCAATATGATCCTTAAAATTACCATAATAGGGTCCCAAGAAATATTCCCTCTTCAAAAACAATTAATGCTTAAATCAGCTTATTTTGCTAATCATCTTTCAATTTTATTCCCCTCATAAACTTCTCATTACGCCAACGTTTGGAACAACGTTTGGAGTTACGGTACTTTATTGAATTCAAGATAAGACTTTATTGGTGATTGCAAGATGATTATACACCTCCAGCGTAGCAGCATATTCACAGTGAAGGTCTTGACAGTAATACAGGTGTTAGCAGTAGACTGGGTAATCATTTTGATTGAATGTGTTAAAGGATTACCCACTCTAATTCAACACTTCTGCACCGGGCAGATAACAGTGCCAGTGATCCACGCTTGTGTTATTTTACTGTTCAGTGAACCATACAAGAATTGAGTGGTGCAGGAATGAGGCCTCAAACCCTGAAGTTAGTTAGCATTTTAACACTTTGGGGTTCCCTCGTCTTAAAGTTTTTTGAATGCATTTTTGGTCGGAAATAACATCTGTGGTTAACGTAAGCTGAAGAGATGTTTATCCTACGACATCAAATACGTCAGTAAATACCCTGCTGGTGACGTGAAGTCATGTGACCGTGCTGTAGTTCCTTTATAGCCCAACATTAGCCGCCTTTAGCTTAGCGATGGTGACCTGTAGTCATGTGACCGTGCTGTAGTTCCTTTATAGCCCAACATTAGCCGCCTTTAGCTTAGCATTGGTGACCTGAAATCATTGTAGTTCCTTTATAGC
>NW_011335502.1:0-4072 GCF_000735185.1 Notothenia coriiceps | reverse complement strand
TGACAGTTTACATGGGCTGGGCTGGGTGCAGTGCATGGCGGACTGCCCATCGGACGAATCCCGATGGGCCGGTACCGAAGTGGGCCGGTCGGATAAGTCACTAGCACATCCCCCACTCCCCCCGTTGACAATTTACTAGTGGTACCGAAGTGGGCCGGTCGAGAGTCCCGGGCTGATTTTTAGTCCCAGTCCACCACTGGCTACATCACCGTATTATTGCCCATTTTGACGCACCTAATTCCTAAACTTCTAACAGATACAACATAAACCGATCCTTCAGCCTCATATGAGCTCTCAGACACGTTCAAAATTAAACTGTCATCGCTGTCTGAGCTTGCTGCTGTGTGTGCCATCGTGCGTTTACGTGCAGATGCTGGGATCCTGAACGGTGCAGCTGGAGCTCTTGGCCCGCAATGACGTCACACATCATTTGGCGGGATTTGAAGAATCCCCGAGAAAATCCAGAATATGGTCAACATTGAAGGGCAGATTAATGGTTATCAAAGTACAAATATCCAAAATCAGTTCAGTAACGGTTTCAAGGGGACAATATTTACTCAAATTGATGGGTTTGGATGATGGGGGAAACTCGTGTCACAGGCTCTTTAAGCCTTGTTGACTAGCCTCTTCTGACCACAGTTCTTGGCTTCCAACAAAGTTGTAAAATGCTGACTCATCTTCCGGGTTTTTGGATCAATTCCTGCTCCACTCCACATCTTATGTTGTTACGTCGGCATCATTTAGAAACGTGTATTACAATTTAATCACGGTAAAATATGTTCATTTTGTTGTAGTTAGCTCCTGAGCCAGCGCGTCTTGTTTGAATGATGCGAGTAAACACAGCTGGCAGCCGTGGTGAAACTCGAGCGATTAGAGCGAAGCGAATATTCGCATCGCGTCCGGTGTGAACGCAACATTATAGTAGGACTCAGAATGTAGAAGATGTTATGAACACAGAATATTTTCACTTGTTCAGGTAAACAGTTGTGCTGTTTGGAAATAATTGACCATGGTGCAAGCGAAAGAACACAAGTAATAGTGTTCACAGATGGGAAACTAATGAAATTATAGTATATTATATATATATATATATATACAAAACGATATACGTATATCATATCAACCTAGTCCCTGTTGGTCAGAGAAACTGCACAGGGCTGTAAAATCTTAAGTCACCATGAATGTGTGTTATCAGTTAAACAGTCACTCTAAGATTAATCACTTTTTTCCCCACACTTTTTCAAACAGACAGACCTTGTAACGGTAATCAATACTGTTTTGGGTGTTTGAAATTGATTTGCACTTTTATTTTAATTTCCAAGCTATAAATACAACTCTGAGTGAGAATAAAGTTCTAACATTAGAAATGAGATACAGGTTAAAAAGTGTTCAAGTTGATGAAATAAGTATACCAAATTCTTCATTCATAGAACTATAACTGATGTAAGCCAAAGAAATATGCAGAGGGGGGTTAGCATGCATGGAGGCGTACAAAGTGCTGGAGTGGGTTCACATCCTGAGTCAAGCTCAGGTTTAGGACATGTCTCAGGTCACTGTACTTTTCTGTATTCAGGTTTGGGAAAATCAAAAAGAACAATCAAGCAGTACGTCTACATATAATATATACATTTTTATTTTGAAATGTATTGTATTCCTGCTTGTAACCCGGTTTTTAAATAAATGTAACAGTACAATCTTTTTTTAACTGTAAGGGAAATACAGTTACTTCCTGATTACGTAATGTCGTTACAAGAAATCAGTTTCTCCCCAAGCCTGTCTGTATTAAACCACAACGTGTCCATAAAAGTGGCTTAACACAACAAGTGTTTAGTCACCACGATTGGAATGGATACAGAGATGTCATTTATCACATTAATGGAGCATGTATCAGGGTTTTGTATTCCACCTGCTCGCTGTCTCTGGGACCCCTGATGATCAGAGCTGAGGTTAAAACATGTACAGCGTCTGTGCTTTTCCTGCTTTGGTGAGACGTGACATTAGAACAATCTCATATTTGTCTTTGAACAACTATAAAAACATTGCCAGCGAACATTTGGGTGATATGTTCAGTATAACCATTTTGTGACTCGTCAGATTCATTTGTCTCATGCCATTATGCTTCATCAAAAAGACTTGTTGCAAATGACTTTGATAGAAACTTAACTCCATGAGGCACTGAATAGATGGAGCAGGTGGGGCTTTGTGTTCCCTTTTCAACATTACATCCTGTGAAATGTATACCCGATGTATCTATGTAAATACTATGAAAAACGCCAAGACCATTTTAGCAACATTTTTAAGTGCTTCGGTTTAAGAAATAAATCGGTTTTCTAAAATGTAGTTTGGGTTCATACTCTGTTTTTTGAAAAGTAATACCCCAATAATTCTACAATAATGTTTTTTTCCAAACTCCTGATAAATCTCAGATGTGAACTGTGAGTTTAAAACATCAGCGGTGAGCATAGAAGGACGTTTTGGTACTCAGAGGAGTATTTCATTGAAGCTCTGTGGTAGTCTGAGTGAAATGTTTAAACCTAATATTCAATCACAATAATCAAATGAAAATATTGATATATAATATATGTTTTGGATCTTTAAAGGGACTTAAAGGTTTGGAATAACTGTGAAATCAGGCTTTGAAGAGGGATAGGTGGATAAAGAGAGGAAATGTCTTGGCTGTTGAATGACCTTTACCCAGACAGGATTATTATATTTAACTATAATACTTTTCTGTCTTACTATCCCATAAACATTGGATTTATTAACCACAACACAGCGTGACCTGTGAGGCTGCTGCTGATTCGTCATCGGCTGAGGCCTGAGGTTTATATTCAGCACAACTGCAGTGGAAGTGGGGGGGCCAAGTGGGTTGAACTCATTTGTCTGATTGGAGCTTCACTGGAAGTTGGAGCTGAGAGATCGCCTCTCGTCTGGTTAATAAGTCAACATGATGCTAATTAGCACTGGCAGGCAGAAATAAACAGCCTATGTCTGGTTGTTGTTTAGTAAGGAAGCAATGAACAGTGATTACATTACATGTGGAACACCTCTCGCTTCACTGACCGTATTATCATGGAGCACATAATGCAACATGTGACAGAGTTAGAGCTATTCAAAGAGATACACACAAGATATAAATAAAGCAGTATATCTATCTATCTAAAATAATAATTTCCCAAATTGGGACCAATAAAGTAATTTATCTATCTGGCATTTCTATTGGCTAGTGCTCCGACACATTGTACTGTGAGAGGCTGAGGGGCGGGACATATCCAAGAGGTTAGATATGTCCAGCTAACCAATAAGTGTAACAAAAACAAATAGATTTTTTTTAACATTAAAGCATGGAAACATTTAACAGTAGAGACACTAAATACTAACATGAACCTGAAAATTAGCAAATGAGTGCCCCTTTGAACACAGCCATAGACTTGAGCAACGTGGCTTTTTCTTTTATTTGACAGTATGTTTAGAGTATATTACACAGAAAAGTAACAGCAGGTGGAATAGTTGTGTACTGAAAGAAGAATCCATCCATCAGCTATAGCTGCTGATCCTTTGGGTCAAAAGCATCTGGGACCAATAACAGCTGCATTGTGATCAAAATGATCATTTAGTGGGAATGCTGTTAACAGCATTCCAACTAACTGTTCTTCTACGCACGAAAAGTTTATTATTCCGCCGACTTATTTTGCCGCGCTTCTTCTCCCGCATTGAACATCGCAGAAACTCAGTTCAAACATCAAAACGTTCAGTTCGGTCGGGAATCGATGGCTATTACTTTTCTCATTCATAACTTTCATAATTCCAGAGATACATCCCATAATTCATCAGATTTTTAACATTTGAACTTTAACATTGCGCAGCTCGTTAAGGCAGAGTGCGTGGTGTCAGAGTTAGAGTGAAGGACAGTTTGAAATTTGCCTTCATATATTATTTTAAAACTGCCATAATTCCCAAACCCTACATTCCTGAGACATAATTTTTCATGACAAACGTAGGAAAACATCCCGTAGCTTGAAAAATGACAAATAATTAAGCAAAAAATAATTAAACAAAGTGCCTCTTGAGT